>NW_010183038.1:6411-28952 GCF_000695765.1 Mesitornis unicolor
GGAGTCAAGGGAAAAGGTGGTGTCAGCATATGGAGCCCCTTTCTGACTTACACTGAGGACAGAAGTTCAACAAGCCTGAATATCAAACCAAACTCTCTCAATATGTGAATGAACTTTTGAGTGATGTAAGGTATTTCATAAATATTCCTAGTGGATGCAATTGGTGTATGTGATGTGGCCAGCTGTATATTAATGTGCTATGTATGAGATCATCTTGGTTTCTATTCCTGTGCATTCCACACGCGCTTGTTTTCTAGAGGATTTTTAGTTGCTTGAATAAAGCCTAAAATAAATGTAAATAAATTCAAGGGTGACACAAGGAGCGAAAGAACATTGCAACAAAATAGTAAAAACAAATATAAGCCCACACAGTGTGTTATACCCTACAAAACTGTACCAGGGATACGACAAACACTGAGTTGGCAAGTGGACTTGCTGAGTGATTACATGAATGTAAACTGTGTCTCAGAGGCTGGAGGGACCATACTGATTTCCAGTACTGCTTTTGAAGTAGGCTTCTTATTGGAAAAGCATGAGGTATTCTTTATTGCGCTCATTAACGCAATAAACACATAACTTGAAAATTGCTTGTACATAGAAAAAAGTTGGCTTATTGGAAGTCAGTGGCTAAACTCCCAGCTCTATCATGCAAGATAATGGGCCAGTGAGAGATGAAGCCATAGTTTTCATGAGATATAGCTCTTGCAGCTGCTCTGAGCTCTTCAGAGGGAACCCTACTCTGAAGCAGCCTCCGTGGATCCATCCCTGCTGGGTTTGGGAGAGCAGAAAAGAGCTGTCACTGCACAGCAGCTCCCAAGCCCTGGTCCCTGGGGCAGCGGCTGGTGACTGGGGAGAGTTGCCTGGTAACACGGACCTGCCTTCTCTTCATTTCCAGCTGTTAAATTGCACTGAAAGAAGCTGAATAATACCAGAAGAGAAACATGACTTATCATTTGTCAGGTTTAAAATAACTAAATAGAAGCCATTTAATAGCATCTCTAAATTATTTACCAGGATAACTTAATTCCTTACAGGCAAAGTAAGCAAAACCATTTCAACCTTTTGCAACAAGGCCCATTTCTCCTGTAGATGTGTTTTATTTTAAGCAGGTGGAAAAGCTAGTAAGTCATTAGTAAGCTCTTGCGCTGATCAATGCTGTGGCACTTTAGTTTTGTCACCCACCTTTTCCCTATTAGCAGAGGAAACACTGACCTCTTTGCGGAAGCCAAGTGCATCCATTCTTTTATCATCCCTAATTAAAAGGCAAACAAAAGCCAAAACATAAATAAAAATTTCACAAATGTGAAGAGCTTTAAACAGAAGCCAGTCGCTATTTCCATGTTATGTGTGCACACAGACTCCTGGCCTCCTGTTTGTGTGCATATAAAGACATGTACATTCAGTGGCTGAAAATACTTTCTAAATATGGTGAAGATGACATTTTGCCCTCTGGACTGCATCTTTATGATTTTATATTCGAAGGAGATGAGCCTTTGCAGCAGAGTTCTAGGGGGCCCATGTTGCAGAATGAAAACATGGCTTTCTGTAATCTTTTATTGATTAGCTCCTTGTTCCAACAAGCTTTATCAGTGGGATGCCGTGACCTCTGATGTATGTGAAGGATGGGGAAAAGCTAATAGCAGATGAGATTGTAGCAAAGCAGGGCAAGAAATAGGCATAACTGAGACACTGAAAAGTCATTTTTGGAAAGTGTATGCAAACATATGTATTAAAATATCAAAATTTAAATTTACTTTTTGGATGGAAAATAGAATATTCAATGTGCTGGTTTCTCCATCCCAATGGAAATTTGTATATTTATATTTTAATGATGATTATAATAATAATAAAGAACTCTGAGTTTAATTCTAAAACAGAAGGTGTTTTGTCTTGTTTTGTTTTGTTTTGGGTTGTTTTGTGTTGTTTTTTTCTGGAAGGGAAATTCTAGCTGTGAGGTTTGAGAGGGAATGAGAAGTGAATGAAGCCTTTTAGCATCTTTATGGGAGACAAAGGAAAATGGAAATGGTGATTAGGCTTGAGCAGATGGTAATCCTGCAGTAAGCCTGCCTGCCTTGAAGGAAGGAGTTTCCAGATGTCACGCCTGTGCCATGAAATTTCCTTCTCCCAGAGCCGGAGGAAAGGTCCCCGGAACAAAAGGTGGTATTGACGTGGGCTTGAGTGTGGCAGACAGCCCAACAAAGAGCTGCTCCTAGAGCCTGAGCCTGCTATTTCAGAGGATGCTGGCAACAGAAAGAAAAGAAGATCTGTTTTGGTTTACATTTGAAAAATCATAGTTCAGCCACATGTTTTTTTTAACTAGAAACATGAGAGAGAGAGAGAGGGAGATCTAAGTGAAGCACCTCTTCCCTTTTCAATAATAAATAGCTCTGAAAGGTACAATAATGTGACAATACATTGCTAATGAGACCTGGGTTTGAGCCAGTGTTCTGCTACATTTATCAAATACCTAAACTTTGGCACTTAAAATGGGCAAGAAGTATAGAATCATAGAAATATTTAGGTTGGAGATTACCTTTAAGGTCATTGTATCCAACTGTAATATGTCAGGAAAACCATATTTAATTCATGTGCAGGCTGGTCTTCAGGTAAACATATTGAAGCTCTCTTCTATGTAAGAAAGCTTTGTGTTTTAGGAAGGTAGTGATATTGTGAGGAGAAAAAAGAGGAGGCATACACAAAAATACAAACAGTCTGTACCTCCATCCATAAACACATACAAATATGCACATATATATGTATCTTCCTATCCACATACGTATTGCCACGTCCCAACACCCTACAAACACAGATCAGTTAAGCTTCTTACAACACTTCTCTGAGACAGGAAGGTGTTTTTCCTGTTTACAGACTAGAAAGCTGAAGCCTTAAGGTGAGGAAGTTCAAACGTAAAACCCAGGAAGAGCTGGAATTGACTTTATTTTTATAAGTCTAAGGTTGTTTTTTTATGTCCAAGGTTTGCGATACCTTCTATTCTTTCCAGTGTTTGAATCCATTTCAAAGTTTCTGTGGCAAAAAGAGAAAAATCGTGGGATAGAATGGCTTAAACATAAAAGGAGATAATTATTGTTTCCTTTTAAGTTGAGAGAGAGGAAATCTCTTCCCCAACTTAGCTTGTATCAGAACAGTAATTTTAAAATGAAGGTCTGACTCTTTAAAAAAGCAATGCATTTTTGCTAGCACTGATGCCTATTGGGTCTGTGAGCCCTACCACAGGATGAGGTGAATAAGCGGTTGAGAAAAACCCTGAATGAATTCCACTCAGTCCACGATAATGAAAGCCCTTCATGGACCTTAAGGACTGGAACCAGAAAAACAATGATCCAAAAGACCCAGTTCAGCACCATTGCATTTTGGCACAGGCCCACCAGAGTGCCATACAAAGCACAGCAGCAACACCCCTTTAAAATGAAAGTACAGGGCAAAAAAGGTCCGAGAGGCAGCAACCCCTTTTACAGCACTGGTGCAAGAGGCAGATAAATCCCATCCCCATCAAGGGACATGGGCCAGGGCTTTGTTCAGCCTGTGGTGCTGACCACTTGTCCCTGAGGAGCTCACCCTCACTTCCTAGAAGAAATGCTGCCAAGGAGTGGAGACGATGGAGAAGGGAATTGTTATACTGTGGTGTATGGGCAGGACACTCAGCAGGGAACAGGGAATCTCCTATGTTAGCCTTCTCTCAGTATTTGATCCAGTGACTGTGCAATGGAAATACTTTCCCTATATATCATATATAGGACTCAGCCTTGCACTGGATCCTGGGCTCTGCTGCAGATTCTTCGCTAGGTTTACTCATAAATTACTTGTATTGACTCTCTCCAAAGGAAAGCCGGTCACCCAGTGGTTGCCCTTTGTCTGTAATAAGTTTGCTTTCATCTGTGGTTTGGCACCAGTTGCATGGGGAAAAGGCACATAATTATAGTTTGCTTCAAAGATATTTAACCAGAAATTAAAATTTTATGTCTCAGAAATTACACATTGGTTGTAGCTATGAAATAAAATCCAAGTGTCCCTTTAAGGAGCCAGTATTAAACAGAATACTCCTGAGTAAGTCAAAGCTATCGCAATAAAAATACCTTAATATCTGAGAAAAAACCTTCAGTTGTTTTCCGGTTAGAAAATTAAGTTCAGCTGTTTTCTTACTAAAGTTTCCCAGTTCTTATTTTTATTACGTGTGCATTGTTTATACATTGCACTTTAGAAATATTTCATTACATAAATGTTTGTATTGAGGAAGGGAAGAAAGTGTGGGAAAAACACAACAGATAAATCCAGGCTTTCAGTCTGTACATAGGCTGCAAGGAAGACCCTCACAGTGTGGCTCGCTGTATGCCAGGTACATTTGCTGCCTGACAACGTAGTTCAACTTTCCATACTACCAGCAGCTCTATCAAAACTAGGAATCTTCAATATGTCCATCGTTTGTGCAGACACCAGCTCAGGTGTAGTAAATGCACAGCCGATACATGTTTTGGCTAGCCTTTGGGCAGAAAAAGGCTCATGAGATCAAAGCTTTGTGTCAGGTGCAAAATGTAAAGTTAAGAGTCTGTGGCGATATCACTGGTGTGACTCCTGCATGCTGGTTAGCCCATAACACACAGGAGTTCATGTGCAGCCCTATGCACGTACATCTTGCATAGCTATATATATTCATTGCTCATGGTGAAGACAAGTGCCCCCTGAGGTGCTTCAGGTTTCTCGACTCAAGATGCTCAGCTGTGGTCACATTCAGAGCATGGTGCAAGGAGTTTAAAAACCTGACCACATAACCACCCCAAGTGCCAGCACGTGTTCACCCAGATGGCAGAGGCACCCATCCTTCAGCAGCCCTCTCCTTCTCTCTCTCCCTTGTGCCCAGGTGTCTCCTGAGTGACCCCTGCAGCCCAATACCCACCAACAGGAGCCACAGAGAAGCTGCGATGTAAGCCCTTCCCACAGGATGATCTCTGCACCTCAACCCTCTCTCCTCATCCCTTACTGTGCCAGGGGAGGAGTGCCCCCATCCCAATCCCTGGGGGGAGAAGGGGAGCTCCTCTGATGCCAGTCAGTTGCAAGGGGGATGCTCAGCTCCTCCTGCTGCTCCTGGGAAGGCTGCCTCCACCCCAAAAGGGTGCACCCCCTTTTTCCTCCCCTGTGCTCAACTTTAAATATATATCACTATAGGATTTTACAGCTTCCAATAGAGACTGATAAGCAGGTTGCAAAAGCTCCTTTTTTTCTGGAAAGGCAGAAAACCAATGCAAATTATATTCAGTGTGGTCTTTGATATAGGCAGCTTGATGCTTATCAGCCCAATTGTACACCAGGGAGAGAAATGGCAGGATTGTTCTCCTTGTCCTACACGGGGTTTAACAAGAAAAACTGTGAAACTCTTTGTGTTTCAGTCAAGCATAACCAGGGCCTTCACATTTCCAGGAGTAAAGTGGGCTCTCTGGCCAAATTAAAGAAAGTGGAGGAATTGCCAAAGAAAACATTTTTGTCCAGCTTAGCTTATCTGATGTTTCCAGCATGTAGTGATACTTTATCGTAGTGAGTTACTTCCTCTGTTAAACATAGAAGCAAGAGCAAGTATGGATAAACAATGCATGCGACCAAACCCTGAATATTTAACTATTTTAACTTAGTGTGGCAGGAAGCAGGGGTGGAGGCGGAAGAGATAAAAGTAAGCAATCCTCAAAGAGCTCAACTACTACTTTCTGTGCTGGAGTTGCCTCCGTAAGAGAAGAAAGCCTGAAGCACAGAGTGAGTGGTTGTCTGGCAGCCGAAAGCTTTCCTAGAGCTCAGGTCTGTTGCGAAAGATGGGTGCTCTGCATGGGGTTGGGATGGGTGACTTGGGGAGACATCTCATATCTCGTGGCCTGGGAGATGCACAGGAGGAAGCAAACATCTCAGCTGCCTTTCCACATATCTGAGGCAGATGTTTGTGTCTGATCCACTCATCCCAGGCTTTCCTTATGGCAAGCAGAGGGAAGTAGACACATTTAGGGGCACGGTTCATCTGAGATATTTCAAGCATCAGCTTTGGGATTAAATGGTTCATGCCCTGAATACATACTCATCAGTTAAAAAGAGATTACTTCATAGTAGATGCTTGTGTTATAAACATTGATGTTTCATTAGAAGAGCCCATAGGTCAGCACAAGATTTTCATGTGCTGGTTGCCATCAGCTGTCATCTGTGACCACTGGGAGCTGCATGGCCTCATTCACCCAGGTGGCAAAGGGAGGAACAGGGAACAAGAAACCTTGAGGGCAGAGTCTGATCCTCCTCACCAGGGAGACCATGGCCAGTGTCATTGGATTTATGATTGCTTGAAACTCTCGCTTGTTACTTAGGATTGAGTGTGATGTGTGCATGTTGACTTATGTGGGGTTATGAAAGGAAAGCTCTGCCTGGATGTCTGGAACAAGGTCTGGGTTGTGAAACCTCTGTGTGGTGCACAACAATGGCTCAGCTGGCCATCAGGGCTGGCTCAGGTAAGGCTGTGTCAGCAACCTGCCACCCATCCCATTGCCTGAAGAGCAAGCCATGATCTGGAATGTCATTTCCTTGCTGATAATTCCTGTGCCAATGGACCTTGTTAGCACATAAAAATGTACTTTGTTATGTAAAGTTCCAGCTCCTGCCTATACCTTTTCAGTTAAGTTGGACAGGGTGAGACACAGCCTCTTCCAATAGCATACACTGAATCATAAGGTAGGACTTTCATTTGCACAGTAACAAAAAAATTAGTTTGCCACCCTTTATGCACATCAAACAGCTGCTGGTGGCAAAAAAACATTCTGCAGGAGATTCCAAGGAAGCTCAAGGCTGAACAGAGTGCCATAGAGTTGTCTCATTCCCTGCCAGCAATCTTTGGACATCACCCAAAATTATCTCTGGCTTCTTGCATTTAGTTCAGTTGGAATTGAGAATTAGCAAGAGAAGCATGTGTAGACATCTATATATGTAAAGGTAGAAAAAGCAACATATAGGAGACTGTATCTTGATAGCCTATACATAAGCCTAAGGGTACACTATAAAGAATATCTGTATTTAAGTGCTTATGTGTTTTCCAGTAGACACTTAAGAGCCACAGTTCAAATTCATGATGCTGAAAGTTAGGAGGCCTTTACTCAGAATGAGATCAATCACCACTGAGTCTCCAGCAGGAGCTGGTACTTGGTATTTCATTACATTGTCCCACGGTGGTGCCAAGTTATATCTTTTCAGGCTTTCAGAACTAGGCCCAGTCCAGAAAAGCTCTCAGGTGTGCATTAGTTTAGGCGTACAAAAAGTCCTTAGTACATCTATGATTTGAGCTGAACTACTTACGTTCTTTCATGGTGAGGAACTGTAAGTCTGGGTTGATGAGTGGGATCCAGATCCTAAATAAGGATTGAGAACATCAATGCCATTGTGCAATTAAACCTCTCAGTCAAGTCCTGGATATTTTCCTCTAGACAGTCCTCAAAACTTAACATTAAAATAAAGAAACTAAACAAACTGTGATTCTAGATGCAATCTAATGAGATTTGAGTCTACAGCAAATGCTCTTCTTTCATCAGAAGTAGAAAGTAGGGTGAAATCTGCAGAAAGTACCTATGTTCACAAGTTGGTTTTTTTAAACTCATTCAGAAGAAATCTCAGCAACATGAATGTTGAGTCTAAGCAATATCTGGTTCTCTTTTAGGGGGTTTCTTTAACTAACATATAGAATTTAGGGTGGAATAAGTCTCTGCAGTACAAAAAGCTCCAACTCTTACAGGAATTTGTTAGTGGTTTGCAGTAGGCTGTGATGGGACTTATCTGAATTGGACAAGGTAGGATGAACAGTACATAGATACCCAACTGCGTAATCATTTTCCTAGTGTGCTTCCAGGCATGTCCATGCAACATCTAAAACTGAGTTTTGTGAATACCAACAATTATGTGGGTGTGAGCAGAGGAGAAATAAAACTGAAACAAACAAGCCAATAGGTAGATTGCATTGTACAGAAGAAGCTATTCACCATTTTGGTGGGGACACAGCAGTTTCAACCACACTGAAACAGGTTATCCCCACATACCATGCTCCACCTGCCAAGTACAGTGTCCTGAGTGGCACATCAGTACAGAACATCACTTCAGAGCTCATGTGGAGCTAGAAGAGAGACATGGAGAATCTTCTGCTTTAAATGTATTTTGACAGTGATACAGTCAACTTTAATAGGTTGTTTTATGGATCGAGTTATAATATCTGCAGGAAATCTCAGGACCAGGACATCTGGGCTTGGTCGGCTAGCATTGCTGTGCCCAGCAGCTCAACTGCTCTCATCCATTGGCCCAACACTGCCACAGGTGGTGATAGTAGAAGACCCAAATCAGAGTAGTCTGCATTTGTTTCTTCATCTGTGGAAAGCATACAGAGGACTGTGGTTGAAATCAAAGGGTTTGCAGTGAGGAAAATAAAAAAGCCCAAAGGACGCTGTCTGGTTTGAAAGACCTAAAGTTCATTTACATCCGCTCCTTTTTCCTTTTTTCTCATTATCTAGGACCATGGGAGTACTGTAGCACAGAAACATCTCAAACTGGAAAGGCTAGGACACTCATGAAAAGATACATGCTGAAGAGATTCCAGCATCAAATTAAGATCTTCCTACAGTCAGCAATAGTAGCGTGCTCGGGTTACCTCTGTGTGTGGGCTTCAGAATTAAGCGGCTTATCTTGACTCAAAGGACGTTATGACTCCCTGCAATTATAAATGGAACTGAGGACTTTTCAGCAGCCCTGTTTATATTTACACATTCCTGTCTGGTTAAATTTTGTTGTTGTTTTTTTTGTGGGACCTTTGCGTTTTGTCTCTGTGACTACTACGTATTTGAAAAAAACCCTGAAATGTCAACAAGAGGAGAAAACAGTGACTGTCTGGGATTACTCTAAGCACTTTAGTTCCTACAGAAGAAAAATGATAAATTTATACCTACTTTTATATGTGGAGGATTTTCTTAAGTCTTCCAGGAATTCTCTACTGTTTAGACAACTTTTACTGTCATTGAGGGAAACAATAAATTTTGGTATATTGCTAAGAGGTGCTTGTGTCTTTAGAGTCTTTAGGACTTCCTTCCATCAGAGCCATGTGCACCTTCACTAAAAGTCTTTATTTTGGTATGGACATCGCATGCCAGTGCAGTGGTCATGCGAGGAAATTTTAAGGGTGCTCTATTTTTCAGACAGGGTATTATAGCTCTCCCTCTTCTACTGACTCTATGGCAGAGACCAGGGATATCCGGCACATTTTAGAGTAGTCACAAAGTTTAGATCTACCTATCCATTTTTAATAGTTGAGTTTCTTGGTTTTTTACTTCTTTTAAAGTTGATTTTCTTTCCAAAAATCAATGTGACAAAAACACGTACTCCCATGATAAAAAACATGTCTTAAAGAGATGAATGTGCTTCCACTAAATCTATGCTAATCAGTGACAACAGCAAAATTGATATAACTTCTTCAAGTATTGGAGTTCCTCTCTCTGACAGCCTTTCCATTGTTATTCCATCAAAGCTGATAGAAATAATCTGGCTCAGAGCACACTGAGACTTTTCTGACATCTCCACAATGCAAATGAAGATCTAAAAATGAAACAGTTTTCAACTCTTTGTTGAAAAACCCATACATTACCACAAATCTTTCTGCTTCTGTCTTTTTACAGGGAACACTATTTCCATCCTTGCTTAATTCTCTCTTGAAACTTGTTTTACTGTGTTCTCTTCCCTCTTGCACTTATCCAACTGCAATAGGCAAAAAGCACTTTCCTTTTATTTTCTTATACTTTACTTTCTCTTCCCTCACAGCGGGTCTCCAGTGACTCAGGAGAGAAGGAGGGGTCTGTCATCTGTTGTACAGAAGAGACATACATAGCCCAGCATACTCTTTACTGTTTTTCACAACAGCTTGACAATGTTGAGTCATTGCATCCTATAAGCCACTAAAAGTTGCAGACTTAACTGTGAAACTTCACTTCCTCTTACTGATTTTTTCAAACTAAAATGTTTTCCAAAACTCAAACCTTTTCAGCAAAGTGCTTGCTACTCTTCCCAGTGGAGTGATCTACAACACGAGAAGTACTAAAAATACTATAGTATGACAACTGATTGAAGTTATTCATAAAAATATTGAATACCAAAAGACTTTGGCCCTTGTAAGAGTCTATTTCAAGCATCCTTCTATTCTGATCACAGATCACTGATAACAACTTTCTAAATACAGTTTTCCAATCACTTCTTTATTTCTCTTTATTTACTGTATATATGTAACATGCATGAGGATATCATGTGAGTTGGTTCCAAGACCTTGCCAAATTGAAGAGATACTGCGCCTCTCCTATTTACAAATAATGTGTGGGAATAAACAAATCAATTTCCTTCTCTTGAAAGGACACTGCCTTATTTTGGCATGACCTGTCCTTGAAAAATCTGTGGTAAATTATGCTTTTGTCCTTGTTTTTTTATGAGACTTTACAAACTGCTGGATTGTGTCTGGCTATAAAGCCTTTCATGACTAAATGAAATTGCCAGTTCAAAGCCAGTCAGAAATAAACGGAGATTTTTTCAATGGTTAAATTGATCAAATTGTGCAAAAATAAGCAAGGTGGTCTCAATCCACTTTCCAGTTGGCAGGTGTACAATGATGTACAGTGGGGATGAAGAAGCAGAGCAAGTGCAGGTGTTAATAGACATCCCTTCATCTGTACCTCCTCAGAGCTAACCTTTTTGTGAAAGCACACTGTACATAATCATTTGGTATTTACCAAAGCACCTAAATTCCTAATGGCTAGATGTTAATTGATTCTATTTGGCTTTCAAATTGCAACTTGTGGTAGAGAGAGTTAGAAGGTACACCACATGGGAAGGATTTCAGAGTCCTGCAGTATTTGTATCCCTCTGCTCCAGTAAAATCAGTGGCAAAACTCCCACTGAGTTTGTTGAAAGAGAAGTTGGGTGATCTCTCAGTGTGTTTGATAGCTGTTTTGTATTTGATTTTGATTTGATTTGATTACTTCCATTAAAGTAATTGGCTGAAGACTACATACATTAAATAAAGACTTACTGGACAGCTCTTAGAATCACAGAATCACAGAATGTATTGAGTTGGAAGGGATCTTTAAAGATCATCTAGTCTAATCCCTTGCAGTAAGCAGGGGCAATGTTAGCAGATCAGGTTGCTCAGAGCCTCATCAAGCCTGACCTTGAGTATCTCCAGGGATGGGGCCTCCACCACCTCTCTGGGCAACCTGTTCCAGTGATCTACCACTCTCATGTTGAAGAACTTGTTCCTAATATCCAACCTAAATCTACCCTTTTCTAAAACCATTTAAAACTATTACCCCTCATCCTATTACTACATGACCTTGTAAGCAGTTCTCTTCCTCCTCTCCTCCCTCTCACAATACTAAAGCTGGTCTGCTGGAAGTTATAAAGTCCCGCACCCTCCTCTGCAAAGGATGGCAGTGGATGTGGGAAGTGCTGTGGTCCCTGATGGCAACCCCTCCAGCTGGATTGGATCCCAGCCCACCCCACTCCCCCTGCCCACTGTGCCATTCCCCCTGGGGCTCAGGATGCTGCTCCCAGAAGGAGTGCTGGAAATTACAGAGGTCCTTCATCACAAGTCGAGGTTAAATTTTAGAGTAGAAAGGTTTAACAATGCAAAGAGTGTGGCTGCTTGTCCTTAAACTACCCCTGCCAATCGCAACTTCATGGTTTGCTCTCCCCTCCAAACCATGCGTGTCACAGCTAATGTCTCAGCAGGCAATACTCAGGGGCACTGCGGCAAGTTCCAGCCAGCACAGAGTGTGTGTTGTACTCCTGAAAAAGGGACACGTGCATCACAGTCAGCAGAATTACAGCCTTTTACTGCACATCAAAGCGCTCCCTTCTGCAGGTTGCTTCAAGCCTATTTCTGATTTTAATGGGACTAATGGCAGTACTGAATAGTCCCCCTGGGTAACAAGTGAGTCTAGCCCATTCATTTGACTTAACAAAAGTAAAATAAACATTACATTTTCCTTCTGAAAATAAATGGGAATAATATCTTAGAAAATGAACCTAAAATAGTTATTTAAGTCATGAAAAAGACCTTTCCTTTTTGTTATCTCAAACGATAATAATTTGTATGCATTTTGGCTGCTTCAACACCAGCTAGTAGTGATGAAGTAACTGAAAGAGCACAAATCACTGAACCAGAGCTTATTAAGTCATGTAATATCATGACCTATATATTCTTATTTAGGCGACTTGCTACTCTTGCATGGTTCCAAGTTGAAAAGAATGTGTTTCTCTAGGAACATATAGCTTGGTGGTTGGAAAAAAGCATATAGAGGATAATAATAGAAAAGCATGCAGCTGAACGTGGAAAGACAAGGCTGAGTTACTGCCGATGAACTTTTTCTCAAAATCCATCTGTGTATCATAAATTTTCATGTCTGTGCAAGCGTATTAAGAGATATTCAGTGATGTGGTAGTTATTGGAATCATTACAAAAACAACAAACCTGAGGAGAAAGCCAGTTTTCAGCATTTTAATTACTATACAGGACAAGCCATAAAACGCACTTGTAAAATTTTGAAACTTCCCAGTTACAATGAGCAAGCACTTGGGAAGGAAAGCCCAGTTTTGCAGCAGGTTTCAATTATATCCATAGTGGATTTCAGGGCAGTTACCTCAGCTCCTATATGCTGGGCAAATCGAGAGACTGATTAGCGTGGATGAATTATGGAAAAGGCTTCTTGTGACTCCTCTCTTGGTTGTTTCACCTCTGTTTTCTTCTGCTAACATGCAGGTTTCTCCAGAAGCAGTCAGTGTTTTCAAAATAGCCCTGTAATGAAATGTAGTATTTTGCCTGTTGGGATATCAGACTGATGATGAAATTGCCTTCCTGAGAACTTAAGAGTCTATGTAAATGTGGGCTGTATATTTGGGTCGTCTATTCAGATTTATTTGAAATTCTTACCTTACACAGGCACAATTTCTATTCCACTATTCAACAGAAAAAATAAAATACTAGCATCATGAACGTTTTCACAGTTTGATCATTAAGAAGCAGACTGCGGTGTTTGGAGAATAGGTTTGTAACAGGAGGAAGAGGAAGATACTTCACAAAAGATTAAATGTTTTGTTATTTGGTGATGTTTTAAAAGCAAATGGAGCATTGGAAAAAACAGCTGTCAGCTAAATGTGGCCTCTGTTAGCTTTTAAAAACCCCAGTACAGAGTCCTGCCAGGCCTTTAGGAAGACAATTGCAAAATCAGCAAGCCAAACACCATAATCAATTTCTTGTCTAGACACAGTCCTGCCACCTCCTTTCCAGCCCTCGTCTCTCTTCATGGTCATTCCTGAAATACCTCCGCAGAGATGGCCTGCGCATCCTTGCAGGCAAGCAAGGAATCCCCTCGTGATGGTCCAAATGTCCTGGCAATTTATTTCTTCCTGCAATTTGACTCAGGGAACAAGTTTCCTCAGAGGGAAGAGGAAAGTAGGGAGGAAGTGTAGGTCCAAAATTATGTGCTGCCGGTAGGAAAAGATGAAGGCAGCGTGAGAGGTGTTTTACACAGACCTGAGGGAGCTGGTGTGCATGTGGCTGGGGTTGGAGGTACTGGTGAAGATGGTGAGCTTGCTGAGCTGCCCAAGGAGAGGCTCATTAATGCCTCTACCAGTGCTCCTACATGGAGCAATCGTATCTCATGTGGATCCAGGAGCTGCCAAATACCTGCTAGAAGGTGGTACTAGCAGCCATAGTAGGACTGTTTGGTTGTGCACCCTTTTTCTGGCCTTCCCTCTCTGCTCTCAGCGAACTCTGAGGTGAGGAGAAGACTGCAGAAACTGCAACCCAGTGATGTGGCTGAGATGGGGGCAGGTGGAGTGGGTCCTCTTGCTCACAGGGGTGTGTGGGTATGGCCATGGACCACATGGGCTCTGGGGTTCACAGTAGTGGCAGCAGATCCCAGCTGTAGGGATGGGGTGGGTGGGAGGAGGGTTGGTTCTCTAGGGGGTCCCAGGGCTGGTGAACAGCATGGTCCTTGCACAGGCACTGAGAAGGCAAGGGGCTGGTGGAGGTACAAGGGTTTCAGTGGTCAAGGAGGCTGTGAAAGGAAGTTTGCTGGTATTTGGAGTGGTGGGCTGACTTTGCTGGAGCAGAGGGATAGGGATGCAGTAACCCACCAAGCCATCAAAGGGGAGGGTCCGAAATGGCTCCAGTTGGTTGAGGACCACAGAAATCTGGTGAAAAGCAGGACAAACTCCTGTCCATCATTGTGTGGCTGGCCAATGGCTTAAAAGATTGAGTTCAATTTTCTTTCCAAAAGAAGATGTTGTTTTGAAGTAAGCCTGTACATTTCACAGTTGTGCCAATATATTGGCTGACAGCTCCTATTCTAGAAGAAGAATACATTATTTCTTCTTGACAGGAGGTCAAGTAAAGAAAGGAATTATCTGAAACCACATTCCAGTATATTTGTTATTTCCAAGCTCCTAATTGAGAAAAACAGAGTTGCATAACTTTTTTTGCTATTTCATCCATGATCATTCTCTGAGGAATCAAACATTACAAGAGACACTGATGCAGACAGCCTGGGCAAATATCTCCTTAAAAATTCCAGCAGGATGAAGAACAAGATTTTCCGGAAATCACTCGGTGCAAAACACAGTCCAAATTCCATTTGAACGAAAAGGCATGTCCACGAATGAAGCACACAGCCAGCTTTTAGGCTTCAACAGCAAGTTCACAGACTATCACAGAATCACAGAATATCAGGAGTTGGAAGGGACCTCAAAAGATCATCCAGTCCAAACCTCCTGTTCAGTTCAACTTCTGCTGTCACGTGGGAAGACTCCTGTACTCTTAAAAACGCTATAAGCACCAACACTTCTCCATTTTCCTTATGGGATCTTGCGGTTTTAGCTTCTCACTTTTAGAGTCTTCTGCATGAAAAGTTATGGGAGTAACTTCTATTCTGCTCAACAGAAAAGGTGGAGAAGTCAGCTAGAACCCTGGACAGCTGGTTGCCTGCATGCTTCATGATTAGCTGTGTTTTGGACTGCTCTGCACAACTCCCTCTGGCATGAGCCAGGTCTAGAAGAACCCTAAGCAGTACAAATGTGAGCTCTTTGGTGCTCCTTGGCCTTGGCACATGGCCCTCATTAGCTTAGCTGTCAAGAATTATCCTCCAAGTCCTGCTTCTCTGGAAGAGCTGAGCATCCACAGTCTCCACAGCAGTTGTTTCCATGGCATATTCATGGCAGCTGGGCATCCAAGTCCCTTCATTTCCTTTGAATGCTTTGATCCAGCTTTTTAAAGAAAACAGCGCTATCATGTGCATGGAGGATGCTGGGTTAATGGCCATGTTTTCTTTTCATCCTGCAGTTCAGCACCCTGCTGAAATATACAGTTTTTCAGTATTTAATTTTGGGAATCCAAGATAATTCACTACTCTGTATGGCAACATTTGGCAAGACAGGGCTTTGCCTGTGATGCCTGTGTGCCATGCTTGTGTCTGCAGGGCTGGATGGCTAATTTAAACATATCATAGAACCACAGAGTGGTTTGGGTTGGAAGGGACCTTAAAGATCATCTGGTCCAACCCTCTGCCATGGGCAGGGACACCTCCCACCAGACCAGGTTGCTCAAAGCCCCATCCAACCTGGTCTTAGACACTTCCAGGGAGGGGGCATCCACAACCAGTCAGGTTGTCCTGCCCATCTTCCTGGCTACCACAGGTTATTGTTCTGCTTTCAATTTCTTCAGCCATGGAGTTTTTGGGACACTATCTCACCACCTGAAGGACTGCACTTGGAGGAGTTTCACCTGACCCCTCTGTCTTGAGGCGCCAGACTCCATTTTGGAGGCACAGTTGTGTCTCATTATCCGTGAGGAAACCCAGCCTGATCACAGCTAAAAAGTCATTGTTTTTCTTCACTAGCATTTCTGGTGTCCAAATAGCAGCTGCTCTTCCCACTGCTGCCATTTAACCCCACTGCATGTTCTGATGACAGTCTTGTCCCAGAAGTCATGCTGGCAAGCCCTGTCACCACAGGGAGTGACTCTTAGCCACTTCCTCAGTCAGCCCAGTCTAATCATGAAGTGCCTCAACCAGACCTGCTGCTTCAGAGTCATTTCACAGAGGAGAGGAGTTCCAGTTCTTGGACAAACATGTTTGGGGAACGCCGGTATCTGGCTTGTATTTCTGCTACTGCAGCACTTCAGAGTCTTGTATCCAAGTCACTTGTTTCTGCACTGTGTTTAGAGTCCCCTTGGCTTTGCTGCTTTCCAAGACTTTCTTTTGGGTCTCATGCCTCTGGGATTTCACCTTGTGTTAACTTCCAGTTTTTAAGGCTGAGTGCAGTTTTTGATCTCACAATCTGATGCTGTCCCACAGATTTCATGGCAGTTGAGGGGGAAAACTTTTTTCTCTCAGTCTGTATCTGTCTTGGTGGTACGCCTGCAGCACAGTGTGATATTTACACTCTTTACTTCTCTGTGAAGGAAATTAATAGGTCAAGGCCTCTCCCTGATCACGATTCTCCAGCTCAGATTGGATCACATTCACTCTGCAGGGTCTGCACCACTTAGATGGAAGTAGACATGGTTTAGATTGCTGCATTTTGTACTCATGGTGTCAGATGCACACCCCTCTCTTTGGTAGAGCTCTACCAAAGAGCTCCAAGGAGAAATCTGCCTTCACTGAGTAAACCTGCAGCAATCCAACCCTGTGTGTATCCTACAGTTCAGCCTTTAAGGATGATACAAGTTTATAAATGAAGGATCATTACTCATTCAGTGGACAGTCCTTTTGCAGCTAACGCATTCCTGCAGCTAACGCATCCCTGCGTGCTTGAGGAAATCCAGCAAAGTATAGTAAACGAAGGAGTCAAACAAGAGGAAGAATAATCTGCAATGCTATAATTAAAGCAGCCAAAGAAAACAGAGTAGAATAGCAGTTATTTAAAGTTAAAAGCTCTTATAAGTACATGTATTAAACTAAATGTTAGCCACATTAGTTTGATTTCCAAATACAGTGTGACCTATACAGCTGTAGTGCCTGTCTTTAACCTCCTTTCAAACAAATTTTGGCATGCACATCCCTTGACAATTTTGGTTATACAAGACTGCAGGTAGCAATTTCAGAGGTATCCTATGTTACAAAATCAGCAGCCATGTGGGGGAGAAAAATTCAAATAAAAGCTATTGCGAAAGGGAAACCAGAGAGATCTCCATCCCTTCTGGCTTCACGTTGCAGCAGCCAGCATGTGTATGGCCTTTGGCAACACAGCTGGCAGGGTGACACAAGCAGGTACAGGTGACATGGGAGGGAACTGGGAAGAGATCGGGAGTCTTGGGAAAGACATGGGAATATTCCTCTGTCTGTTTTAATTTTAGAGTTGTAGTTCTCATCCACCTTCTTGGGCTTTGTGATTTTGAAAATAATGCCATGTGAATTCAATTGTATATGGGATAGGCAATAAACATAGCCATAAAAATAAAATCAAAGGACAGAGAGCACAGAGGCTGGGACAGTAGCTAGGGTTATTGCAGTAAGATGTAGAAGGTCACTGAACAGAAAAAAAACCCAAAACAAACAACACAAGAAACCAAACTTTGTTGTCTCTCCTGCTCCCAGAAATGACTTGGGTTCTTTCTGAGACATTTTCCCCTCTTATTACTTTCCAGTCTAGCTAAATTTCTCAGTAACCCCTCAAATTCAAAAGCAAACGGGAGCATGTCTGCCTCAGCAATCACAGAATCACACATTCTTGTTTTCTCTTCCACCACCACCAAGCAATTCTGTCACAAAATGTAGGTCACCGCTTGAATTTTTGTTCAGTTTAGCCTATGCAAGCCTGGGGCTTTGTGACATGAGGATGTCAGCTGCAAAAAAAATACCCAAACCAAAATGGCTCAAGGTAATAATTGTCCTGCACTGCGGGTAGTCACGTGCATCCCATGGAGTGAGGGTAAAAATGTTACCAAACTGGAACATCACTCCCACACCCGAGGTGATGGGGAAATCGACAGCCTTGCAAGGTGTGAGGCAGCAGAGGAGCAACCTCCAAAGCGGCTGTGGCAGGACCTACACTGCTTCTGGGTAGCATTGTCTTCTACTGTTTCCACAAGCTATTCTGAACTCACCTACTTTAGATATACCACAAAAATGATCCTCAAACAACAGCATTTATGAGGCAGTGTTTACAGGGAGTATTCACGAAAGTTTTAGAGAAGCAATACATAAAGGAAGATTTAGGTTTGCCCAGTTGATCCAAAATGAGGTGGACTTTGTTATAGGCGCAAGGGATGTTGCGTAGGATGGTGTTACTCCCCTTGTGTCCATCCTGGCTGGCAGCTGCCAGCTATGCACAGCTGACCATGCAAGAGCTTAGCTCCACTCTGCTTTCTCCTGAGCTCCCCACCACTTATCCTTGAGTGACCCAGTAAAAAGCATGTTTAGCTTTACCTCAGGCTACCTCACTGAGCAATCTCCAACATCACTATTCCCTCAGGCACAGACCATTGCAGCAGACCCAGTTTACAGGAACTGTCACCTCACACCCTGGAGATTGCATCTTGCTGGGCATCTAGTCCCAATGTGTGTCCCCCTGCTAACACCACTGATATTTCTGTTTATGCAGTGCTGTTGCAGGGAGGGGAAAGCCAACTCCAGGTGTCCTCATATTGATCTGTAGCTGCAGCAGCTAGGCTTCTGCTCTCCATTTCTCTGTGTCACACCAGCAGTAGCACCAGGAGCCAGTTTGTCCCATCCCAGCAAGGAGGAGGAAGAGTTACTTCTTTCCAAGACATACACTGAAAGACTCTTCCTAATTCAGTTTGCCTCAGTAAAAGACTGAAGAACTATGATTTCATGTATTTCATCTCAGGGTGACTTCATCTTTGCCAGCTTCTCCGGGGAGAGGGCAGACCAGCATGACAGGGACACTGCCTGCCTGAAGAGCAGCACAGGAGGTGATCCTGCCTTCTGTAGCCAAGTCTCATTGCAGACCTAGATGTGGCCTCATTTACAGGAACAAGAACCAGCGCTGTGGCTGTAAATGTTTACTGTGCAGTAAAGCCTAATGAGCCTTCCTTTCCTCAGCATTTTCAAGTTCTCAAGGTGATCAGTAGGCAAAAGGCACTGCCGCCCAGGGACTCCTATCTGTCAGACTGCTTTCAGATATGCAAAAGTCAGTGATTTCTGCTTCTCTGCAACTAAAAGAATGATTATTGTTTCTGACTCAGCTCAGAAGATTTTGTCATGTCTGATTTTGCTAGAGGCTCCAGCCCTTCACGCCAAGTTATGGTATCACACAGCAAGAACAGCTAAACAGCCCCAGATGGCCTGGTTGGTTCGCTTTAACCTCCTAGGTTTTTAGCAGCACTGTCATGTACCCTGTTACTCTTGGACGGCGTAGAGGTTGCTTTTGTGAGCCAGGATTGTCAACAGCCTAGGTGGATTCTCCAGGGCTCCATTCTGGGTCTCACCGCGCTTTGGCTTGGCGCGTGTTTAAAGTACACTTTGGTTTTGAATAAATCATATCCCTGTGTACTACCATAAAGGAATGTGGATGATACTTTTGCGGTTATCCACAACATCTTTGTGGAGATTTTGGGAAGAAAAACAAATAGCACCCTTCCAGATATTTTGAAATGTTACCTCCAACTGTGAGAGACAAAAAGTTTAAAGAGAAATTAAGCTGTCATGAGTTGTTTGGACTAATAACCACTGGTAGAAGAATAAGCTAGCTTCTAAAAATACTGTTCAGCTGAAACCTCTGTGGCTGATTTTTTTACTGATCCACACAGTAATGCACACACTGTAAAGAAAGGCTAAATATTGAGTGAATTGACAGGTAGTTAAAAAGTTCTAAAATACAGTTTCATCACACAGATGTTGGCCTACATAAACTGAAAGACACAGCAAAGCTCCTACAGAATGCTGTGGAGAAGCATCATCATCCATTACCTTTTGAGGGGCCTCATTTTATTGGTAGCAACTCCAGCTATGGTCTCAGTCAAGATACTGTACCTGCAAAGGCTGAACTAAAAGGATCTGCAGAGACTTCTCAGTGTGGTATAGCATAACAAATTTAAAAGATTTGTTGAAGTGTTAAGTTTGGGATCTGCTATTCAAGCACTTCTTCATCAGAACGCAACAGATACTTCTACAGCTTATTCAGAAGAAAAATCTGGTCTCCGTTATGTGCAGGTGCTATGTCATACTAAGCTGAAATAGGAAGACACCATTCTTTTAGCACAGTTTGGGTCATTACGATTGTATCCTGCTGTTGATCTATATCTAGGTCTCCAAGCTCTGTCTATTGAGAGGCCTGTAAAGGTATCAATGGCAGGATATAGCCCTTTGTTCTTTCAACTTACAATCAGAAGGAATTAGAGTGGGATCTGGCTCCCAGGACTCTGAGCTGGCCTGCAGCTATTTGCTTTATGAGAATGACTTGTATCCCTTGATGAGAAGTGCCTTTGGAAAAACAAGCCATGATCCCACAGCTTCCAAGCTCTGATATTGCCAAGTAGCAACTACTTTCTCATTGCATGAGCATACCAGCCATTGCACAGCTTTGGCGGTGATTTGTATTTAATACGAGTGCATTCTCAGGTCTTTCTGGCAACACTTCTCCACCTACCTCCATTTATTATGTTTTGATCATTCATCAAACAGACATTTGTTTTCCCCAAATGCTCCTGCACACTGCATTACCCCTGTATGTGCATGCTTGGCTGAAGATCAGCAGAGAGGAGGCAGGGCAGAGCCCAGAGCGTGTCCCTCTTTTTTTGTCCGAAGCTACCTGGCTGCTAAGGGCTCCTCAGAGTCTTTAAATTCCCAGTGCCCTTCCCATAGACTCCAAAACCTTGCAGCATCTGTGGCTGTGCACTGTGCAAAGGACGGTGGTGGGCATGCTCTTGGTGGCCCCAAGGAAACCTTTTTCTCTCCAGTGTCAGGGACAGCCTCTCCCAGTGCCAGGACAGGGTAAGGCTAGAAATACTTCAAACCCCAAACATCCGAAATATGTTTGTTACAGCTAGATGGCATAGTGTCAGCTCAGCATAGCAAGATTTGATCTGCTGTCATAAATGTCTCTGGAGATGCAAACCTTGCCAATAATGAGCCAAGGAAAGCTATCAGCCTTGCAGTCAGTGATCAAAACCTGCTCTGTACACTTTCATTCACAACCAACTTGATGTTTTGTATTTAATGCCAACCAGAAACCCATTAAAGCTCTTAAAGTACTTGAGTAGGAATAGTATTTTGGAATTTAGGCCAAGTAACTCAGCCTAATTCATTTGTCTAAATATTTTCCTTGCAGAAATTTATTTTCATGCAGAGCACTCTTGTGAAAATTATTTAGGCATTGTATCTGTTCTGAAAAAAAATCTCTTCTATAATTTTGCAGCCTTTAGGGGTAATTTAATATTGAATACTATTAATAAACCAGGTTAAAAAAGCACCCTTTTTAAAACTAGCTCTTGCTGCTAATGGAAGGAATTTAAATGAAGTTTTTTATTCATTCAGGACACATGCAGGAACTCAACACTATGTTTATGCATATTATTTTATTAAAGGATTCACAATATCCTTCTGAGCCAATCCAGAAGTCAGCTTTACAAAGAGATACTTGTGGGTGAAAGGCAGATAATTCTGATGATTATTTTATGGACTAGTATTTTCTAATCACAGAAAAACTGCAACTTATTTCTGAATTGTAAATTGAAACCTCTTTATTCCATATATGTGTGACATTAACAGATGTGAATAACAATGCAGTACAGAAATATTCAGAGTAACAGGTCTTTAAGCACAACATTACATGATGCTCTGATTTATTTATAGGAGAAGACTATTCTTATTGTATTGCTCTAGTGATTTCTCACATGGACTTTAATTCCAGAGGATGTATGAATGACCAGCCTGCCAACTCCCAGTTAACCAGCAGTAATGTATTGGTCATGTCCAACTGTTAAGGTACCTGTTTTTAAACATTTTGTAGTTTAAAACCCCATTAAAGGGAAAAGATATTGGTGCAACTTTTTAAATTGTCTGTTTCACTATCAGTCAGAACACTCTTGCATATTACAGTCATGGGGTGACATATTACTGCCAAGGTGACAGCAGTGATGTGCTGTCTATAACATGTAGGAAGCTGTTTCAAAGCTGCCTGCATTGGGCTTCATCAGGTGTGAGGCCCAAAATGCACTGGCCAATAAGAAGCGCACACCTGGAGCTCTCTCAAGAGACTTGCCCTGTCTCTTTTGACTCTTGCAGGTTTGTTTCTGCCCTCCCCAGATAGTTCATGGGGTTTCTTTTTGCTCTTTTTTTCAATCGGTTTGGAAGGAAAATTGTGCTGTCCCCACAAGCTGAAGGTGGTGGGTCCCAAGCAGCACTGGCATGGGGCTGTAGGTGGGCTGAGCCCCTGTCAAGCTTTTCCCTTCTGGCTCAATGAAGGAAACTCTGAGGAGAGCAGGAACACTGAAATTTGTGTGTTTGGACAAAGAGGCAGTTGAGCGGTTC
>NW_010183038.1:28983-32577 GCF_000695765.1 Mesitornis unicolor
CACAAGCTCAATCAGTAAAACACCATCACACTGAGCTTCTTTCTCTTTCAGATCTCCTCAAGTAAGTGAAGATGTAAAATTACTATCTCCTGCTGGCTCCAACCATCTCTGCGTAGGAGTATGGCTCTGAATTGTTTCCTCAAGGGAGATTTCTTTTTCTTTTACTTGGATAGTTGTTAAATACAATATTTGGGGTTTGTGTTTCTGTCCTGCCTGAAGCAACATCTTCCCTTGCATGTCCCAGACTGCTGCTGCTGTTTGATGGAGAGGCAAAACACAGGTTTTTGTTTTGGACTACTCATGGGTTTGGAGGCTTTTCATGCCTCATCGTAGCCGACACTGGAACTCAAAGGTCTCCTATGTTGTGCATGCTGTTTACCAGCCAGCAATTTCAAAAAAACAGTTTTATTGCTGCTAATTACCCTTCAGAGGGACTGTAAAACAGACGCTTTATGGGAATCTCTGAGCTCTCTATGCCTGAAGGAAAAAATGCGGGTGATTAGCCAGGTTTGCTAACCAGAGCATCCCAGTGATTCCTTCTCTGTTCCTGTGCCCAGCTTGTGCCAGGCTGGTTGGGGGACGTTTACAGCTTGCCTTCTCACAGCTATTCCACACAGTGATACTCACCTGAGAGGGAAAAGAGTAGAAATTCAGTAAATACCTTCTTGTTGCTGAAATCAGTACTTCATCTAACCTTCTGCTAGCGGACTACAGATGTCACGGTTTAAAGTCACTGCACTGCAATGGCTTGGTCTAAGGCAGCTGATGGTAGTGGCAGGGTGCTGGGGAGCCAGGCTGCCTGTGTAGTGCTGAGGGTACTGCCAGATGTGGGATTTAGTCCCAGTGTCCTTCTCCCCCATATTGCCTGTGACATCCATGGGAAAGAGAGAGGTTATAGAATCATAAAATGGTTTGGGTTGGAAGGGCCCTTTAGGGGTCATCCAGTCCAACCCGCCTGCAGTGAGCAGGGACATCTTCAACCAGATCAGGTTGCTCAGAGCCCCATCCAACCTGGCCTTGAATGTTTCCAGGGATGAGGCCTCTACCACCTCTCTGGGCAACCTGTTTCAGTGTTTCACCACCCTGAGTGTAAAAACTTTCTTCCTAGCTTAACTGCATCATGAAGCTGCACCAGGTGCAGTCATCTGTCCCTCGGGGTTTGTGTGACACCACCCTGAAGCATAGCAAAGAGCCAGCACTGACTGGGTTTATTTGTGTTCAAGAGGAGAGGAACAGAGGAGAAAAGAAAGAATTTACACTCAAAAAAAAAAAAGGAAGAAAGAGAAGTGGGTAAAGACATTAGCACAGCTCCTACTGAGAAAAGAAGAGGTGAAAATTAAAGCTAACAGGAGAAAGTAATCTTGTCCCAACAGCCATGCAAATCCATGAGGAGCCTCGCAGGGACAGGGCTGCCCAGTGTTCCTGGAGGGAAGTTGTTGGGCAGCACAGGGCTAGGGAATATGACTTATCCACATCACACTGCCAGCTCTGCCCCCCTGGGAGGGCTGCCCACCTCCTCGCTGCCTTCAGCGTCTCTCCAGTGGAGATGCAGCCGCAGATTTCTCCCTTCATGCTTCCTCTTGGCCTCCATGCAAACACTGAAGACAGAATGCTGGTCCCTGCCTCCACCCATGGAAACCTGGATCTGCTTCTGGCCCTGACCCAGAAGAGTCACACCGAGCTGGTGGTGTGAATAGCACCTCATTTTGTGGACTTGAATGTTGCAGGGTAAAATAAAGGATAAAACTTTTTTTAAGCTTAAAATGACATGCTTTTGCTGGACGTGAGTCACACTTGAGCTATTTTAAAACTCTCTTAGAATGCTTTATTTTATTTTTCAAGTGTAATAAGTGAAGATGGGTCAGATTAAAAGCTGTGGCCCAAACAGTGCTGAGCCTGGGTGGGGGTCAATAGAAAACATCACGTTTTTCCATTTTGGCACATCCTGTTGTAAGAGACTTTTGGAAACTATCTTGTACTCGAATGCTCTTTGTGCTCGAGGTTTTTCTTCCACAACTTCACTTCTTTTGCAACTCATCAACGTGCAGTTTGAATGAGTATTTGCTTGACTGTGGTGAGCTCAATTTTTAAAGGAAGCCTCAGAAGACTGAAGAGCTGGTAGATCCCTGCCAGACTGAACTGCAAAAGAGTGAAAAGCAGCAGTTTTTATTTGAAGTCCCATATATACAAATATCTTTCTATCTTGGGGGAGCTGGAACCCAACCAGCTTTCTCTTTGAAGGAGCCAAAAATTTCAGCATAAAATCCTTCCTGGAAAGACTTGCATGCATGAGCTGATGTGATCTTGTGAAGAAACTTTGTCCGTAACCACAGAAACTGAAAATCAGAATACGTTTGTTGAGCCTGAGCTTTATTTCTGCCAGGAAACATCCTCTTTTGCTAAGTCTAGATGCCTACTCCTTCTCAACCTGTGCCACGCTTGAGCACTGATTCATCAGGAAAGAGGTACCTGACAAGTGCTTGGTGTTGTCCACGTCAAGTAGGGACTGATGCCCATCTTGTTCTTCTGTCACACTCTCCCCTTGTTGCCTGGTGCCTCTTGGGATTGGGTGCAGTAACCTCTAAGGCCCCAAGCAGTGAGCAGCAGGGTTTCCAAATTACGAAGTCAAACTACTGGCACCTGGACATGGGGGTGAGCAGCAATGTGTCTCATGAGTCCTGCCACTGCTGCCAGCTAGAAGGGAGTGGGAGGCATTGGGTTGTTGGTGTGGCTCCAGGGTTGCCAGGAGCCAGGACAGCAAGGTGTGAGAGCAGGGCTGGTGCAACTGCAGTGCAAAGATGAAATGACTGCAATCAGAAGGTCTTGCTGAGGTTGGAAGGACACATGCACACATATATATCCACACACATCTACTGCCTACACCACATTGAAAGGCACTGGACCTTCAGAACAGAGGATCTGGGAGACTTTGTGGGCCAAAGACAGAAGAGCTGGGGATTAGTCGAGGAAAACACAGCCTGATGCCCTTGGCATAGTCACTTCAACCCATGTTCCTGTGTGTTTCCTTCTCCCAGAGTAGGAGTCTCATAAATAACCCACTCAGAGGTGTATCTTTCTCTTGACAGCCTTCCAGGCACTAGCTTTGAAGCCCCAAAATGCAATGTCAGACACAAGTGAAGCAGGTATCTGCTGTTGGCACTTGCCTTTTCGTGGCAAGCTTTCCCAACATAGTCAGGTGTGAAGTTGCTGAAGGCAGCACCGTCTTCTGTTCATGTGCATTTTTCTGGACTCTGTAAAGAGCAGTGACAGAAGTGCTAAAAGAAGTTAATTTAAATGCTTGCCAGGAGGCAATTGCAGACAAGCCTCGCTCATGATGAGTCTCAACCTAGATTATTGCTATATTTTTTGTGTGGTACACACCTCCACGTTTCAAAGGTGGGGAAAGTTTTTGCTGTAATGCCAAAACATGAGCAAGTAACACAAAAATTAAGTATCTACAAGCAGAGACACTGTGTGAGAGATTCACAGTCTCAGGAGGTGCTCTGCTTTTGGGTTCTGCTCAGCACGGACCACTAGCGCAGCGTGTTCTGTGGGATTCTCTGTTTGGGTGAGAATTAAGGGGCAGGCTGGCAG
>NW_010183039.1:0-653 GCF_000695765.1 Mesitornis unicolor
CCCCAACCGCTACCACCTGCCCTGCCCTGGGGGCCAAGGGGACACGCTGGGACCGGGACTGTGCCAACCCTCTCCTGGCCAGCCCGAAAGGTGAATGGGTTGGGGACTTCTGCCATGGGTCACAGCAGGAACAGCCACCGTGCCTGGCAGAGACCATCCCTGCTCTGTGTCACTGCTTCCCATGAATGGCCGCTGTCCTGGGTGTCCCAGGGTTGTCCCTGCTCCAGGCCAGGCCAGCTCCACCAGCAGCAGGTCCCTCTGATGGCTGTGGATCCCTGGGCCGATCCCCCTCCCATCGCCTTTCCCATCACAGCTGATGGCCTTCAGCTTCTCTGCTGCCCAGAGAGCCCCAGCCTGGGGGGGCGGATGGTGATGGGACCCCATCCATCCCTGGCAGGGACGTCTCTGCCCAACAGTGTCCCATGGGCCCACCTGCGTAAGGGACAGCAGGCTGGGGCAGCAGAAGGGATGCTGCAGAGAAAGTCCTTGTCCTTCTGGGACGAAGTGAGATAAGGCTGTCCCTGGAGAGGTCCAGCAGCAAAGAGGAGAGATGGGAAACAGAAAGACAATTGAAAACACCCTGCACCACATCCTGATGGGCAGGCCCCAGGCCAAAAAAGCGTGTGGGGTGCTGTGGGGAGGTTGGGGGTGGG
>NW_010183040.1:0-292 GCF_000695765.1 Mesitornis unicolor
GGGGACACAGCCCCGTGGCCCTGGTATCCATCATGAGGGGACACAGCTCCGTGGCAGGGACCCCACGTCCTCCTCCGTGAGGGGGGACAGCCCCATGGCAGGCACCCTATGCCATCCCCTTAACGGGACACAGCCCTGTGGCAGTGACACACACCATGAGGGGACATTATCCTGCGGCAGTGACCCCATGGCAGTGACCCCATGTCCTCCCCCCGAGGGGACACAGCTCCATGGCAGTGACACTGTTGTCACCCACCATGAGGGGAGGTCCTAGAAGGAATGAAGGTGTGTC
>NW_010183040.1:323-3997 GCF_000695765.1 Mesitornis unicolor
TCACTGCCCTGCGCTAAGGCATCCCCCTTGCCCCATGAGGGATGAACCTCTTCCCTGCTCACCCCATGCTGTCCCTCAGCCCCATAAACTCCCCCCCCGAAAAGGTGCCATTGACTGCAATCCCAAAGAAAACTCCCCAGTGGCACCAAAACACCTTTCAGCTTGATCCTAAAATGTCCCTCCAGTCACCGAGCTGCAGTGCATCCCCTCCCGAGAGGGGAATCAAAGAGACATCTCCACCCAAGAACACTGCAGAGCTTCCTCTGAAAAACACCACCAGCCCCCAGAAACACTCTCAGATGCCAAGGTCTCCTCGGGGTTTAACGCTGCAGCTCCCGGCGCTGCTCCGGCCTTGGGAAGCAGCTGGTTATTATCGTTATCATTTTGTGTTGTGAAAACCACGCTGGAAGGGTCCCATTCCCAGCCATACGTTATCGGGTGCTGTGGAGCCGTCCTTGCAGGGAGATCCCACGCTCTGCCAGTGGGAATGAAAAACAGGACCGAGACAAGGGTATGCACACCACCGAGGGCTTCTGCATTTGCTTTTGTTATTTCATTTTCTGAGGTGTGTTAATATATAACAAATAAGCTATGCTTCCTGTTTGAGCACGCCTCTGGCTTCCTTCAACGCTGCCTGCTAAACGCTGCTGGTTTGAATATCCCCATGCCATCTCTTAATTAAATGAGATGGGAATTAAAGGACTTCCCAAAACATGATGTACCATGAGTGGAGGAGCAAGGAGAGCCTGGTAAAAACTTCATGAGTTCACATGAGGTTCACCAGCCGACGAAGTTCACATCATGCCTCTGGTTGCCAAACACGGCGTTGTGCGAGACCAGATGGGTGTCACTCTGGATGTGACACCAGTGAGAAAAGCTGACCTCTATGGCAGCCACCACAGAGGTCTGGTGAAGATTTCCAGGGACCAGGAAGCAAAGGGACACGCCAAGGGTGGAAGGAAAAGGTATAAAAATATCAGGGTGAATTCGGAGCCCAGCAGCCTGGCGCTGCCTTCCCCCAGGGCTGGGCTGGGAGCTGCATCTACCGCTGTTAGCGGCTGGGAAGATTACTGTTTTCCTTCAAATTAGTAGAGGTTTGTGCCGCTGGGGACTGAGCCAATATTCCTGAAGTCAGTGCTAACTACCACGTTGCCTTCACTGAGCTTTAAAACAGGATTAAACACCAGTGGTTGAAGAGTGAGAGGCTGGCAATGATCCTTGGTGGTTTCGGTTACAGGATGAGAACCACTGTGAATGGCACCAATGCCAGGTTCAATCCTGAACGCTCGGTTGGGCCGTGGTGTTATCACAAATACGGCGCTCAGAAACCGGGTCTGGCTTTGTCTGGTGTGAGGACACTGCTTGGTCCACTGGACTATGGTACAAGTGTGGAGATGGGAACTTGGAGATTAAGTACTCATCCAGTTCTGATGTTGACTTTAGTTGTATTTTAGTATCACCCTCCTCCTGGAGCAGGTCCAGAGGAGACCATGGAAATGTTCAGGGCTGGAGCAGCTCTGCTATGGAGACAGCTGAGAGAGTTGGGGTTGTTCAGCCTGGAGAAGAGAAGGCTCCAAGGAGACCTTAGAGCACCTTCCAGTTCCTGAAAGGGCTACAGGAGAGATGGGGAGGGACTTTTGACAAGGGATGGAGTGATGGGATGAGGGGTGATGGTTTTAAACTGGAAGAGGGGAGATTTAGACTGGATCTGAGGAAGAAATTCCTGGCTGTGAGGTGGTGAGGCCCTGGCCCAGGTTGCCCAGAGAAGCTGTGGGTGCCCCCTCCCTGGCAGTGCCCAAGGCCAGGTTGGCCGGGGCTTGGAGCAGCCTGGGCTGGTGGAGGTGTCCCTGCCCATGGGGGTTGGACTGGGGGGGCTGTGAGGTCCCTTCAACCCAAACCAGGCTGTGACTATGAAAGAATGAGGGCCACTGTTTTCAATGCCACAGTGCAGGGCTTCAACAAGAAGAGGAGTGTGGTGTGACTCAGGCGGCAAGACCACATCCTGCAGAAAAGCAGAGCATTAACCCCCACAGAGCAGCATGGGAAGATGCTATGAGGCAGAAGAAATGTTTGGTTTTGAATGGAATAAAAACTATTTCTTTAAAAGTATCCATCAAAACTTCATACTTTTCTCATGGGGAGAAAAGCACCAAAAGCATTTCCATAGATTCATAAATATTCACATTCAATGGAGAGGGAAGGGGATATTGTTACCTTGTAGGAGGACCTTTTAAGGACCACCAGCCATATATTTTCCATGTGTCAACTGGCTTCTAAAGCTGTGCTGAAATCCGAGCGTATTTTTAAGAGGAAAACTTAGCGCTGTTTTGGATGCCATAGAAAATCCCACCTGGCATCCGAATTCCAATTTCAACCACAAATCTCCTTCTACCCTTGCCTGCTAGAGCCCAAATCTGCTGTCATCAAGGTTTTGGTGTTCACGTACGGCCCTGAGGTCTGGGATCAATCGACCTCTTCAGAGCTCTTGGAGCCTTTCACTCCAAGGCACGTTTTCCAGTAATTTATTAATTTATGTAAATTTCTTTGCAAAAATTACAATATTTCACTATTTTCCTCAGTCTGCAGGTGCCAGAAGTGGACACAGCAGCTCTAGTAACACACACAAGGAGAATCCATCTGCTCCTCCCCAGCGCTGTGTCGGTACCGTCGCGAGTGCCGTCAGCCAGTGCCGGGTCACACCATGGCTGATGTCCACCCACCACCACCTTCACTTCTCTTCAGCTCATTGCCATCCAGGATAAAATTTTCCATTCTGTAAGAAAAGCCACATTCGCTGTCCCTGAACGCGTGGCACTCGGTCACCCTCGCGTGAATATTCATTGCTTGCTCCTGGCTGACCGAGCAGTTTGGGACTTGCCCTTATTCTTTGCTGCCACGCAAACTCCAAAGCCTGTCCTCAATAAGTTTATTTATTCTTACCAGGCACAGACATATCTGAATTGTTCTCATTTATTAACCAAACCGTCAGGCAGCGCCAGCACAAATGCATCAGAGATGTCTGTTACCAGCTCCTAATCTCACTGAAAAATGATATCGAGTTTCCCTGACCGATTCGATTTCCCTTAAAACTCTGGCTGACGTTAACTCTTACGCTCCCTTAATTTCCTGCTAATGAAGTTCCATATCATTGGGTTTGATGGGCCTGATGGAGCTTTAAAAACCTCTCCCTTTTCATTACTGACCTCTCAGCAGTGTTTTCCAGCCCTCCAGAACTTCCCTACTGCTCCAAAACTTCCTAAAATTCAATGTTGGAAATCGGGAGCACCCTTTACACAGCACATCTCCTCCAGGGAAATATTCCCCAGCTGAATGAGAGGGCTGGCAAATTAATTCAGGAATTAAAATAGACAAAAAGGGAACTAACAAGGCCAGATGGGGTTGACCTGGAAGACCATGGACCAGGGAAAATTGTGCCCAGCGTTTTTGGGCACTCAGATAATCTCAAGCAAACTCTGTGGGCAGGTCCCTTCTTCTGGGGTGTGGAGTCCTGGAGCCTCTGTAGATGCCCCCAACCTCTCCCTTCTGCCCTCACCAAACCCCTTTGGCCATAACCCCGCTCTCAGCCAGGCTGGGCATCCTCGGTGTTGGTTTTCTCCTCCCAGATCGCTCAAAGCCAGGTGAGGTAAGGCTCACGGTATTGCTAAAGCAGCAGG
>NW_010183040.1:4028-7844 GCF_000695765.1 Mesitornis unicolor
CAGCGCCCAACTCAGCCACTCCTGTTTGTTCTGGGTGTGCAGCAGCCCCGTTTCCTCCTCCAAGGCTGATCTTTAGCACCCTCCGCTTGAACCCCAGGGACATAAATCACTCTGCCACTCAGAGAGGTGCCTGTTCCCCAAATCCCTGCTTGGGACATACCTTGATGCTTCTTACCGTGACTCTTGTTTTCTCATGCACTTTATTATATCAGTTTTTGGTTTTAATACAGGAAATTAATAGCTCTGAAACAGTGGTGAGATGGACTTCAGCCTCAGAGTTCTGCCTTCCAACCTTTGTGGAGGATTTTTCAAATCTGTGTTTTTTGGTTGAATTAAATACAGGGACGGTGGCCATGCTGAGGTGAAGACCTTTTGGCAAGCCATAGTGGGATTTCTAAAGTCCTGCCAAACCCCAGTGGCATAGCACAGCTTTGTCTGGACAGGACCTGAAGCCCAAAGAGGTGGATCAATTTGATGCATTGAGTTCTGCTCTCTCGTCCGTAACAGCAGCAGGAGGAATCAGCATTTAGGAGCAGGATGGAGACCCCATCTCCTGGCCCATAATGAGAGATTTCCCCTTCTCATCACGGATAAGTGAGGTTCCTGCTCAGCCCATCCCCGTTATCCTCTCTGCCATCAAACCAGGATCACAGAATCATGAAGGTTGGAAGAGACCTCTAAGATCATCGAGTCCAACCATCAACCCAACCCCACCAATGTGCTGGCATCCGAAGCATCTCCTCCTTAGGAAGTCGCACAATGAACGTGATGCGATCCAATGGGGTGGCCTTTGTGCAGCTGAAAACACCAAGCAGAGCTCCGGAGCAAAACCACAGCAGCCCGTGGGCAGTCATGGCAATGATGACCACAGCCAGGGCCACCTTGTGTGACTCCGAGTCTTGCCCTTCCTGGGTGGTAACCAGAAATACCCAGGGCTTTTCCTGAAAGCCACTCTGAAAAGTGCCTTGGAGAAGGAATTTGGTGCTTCCTCTCCAGCACATATGAGCCCTGGCAGTTGCTTCTGGGGAGGATCAGATCCACAGCTTTCCCAGTGCCTCTACAGGTTTTTTCTTCCAAGATTTTCCCCCTGGAGGCCCTCCCTGGGTTTGTGGGAACCCCTTTAGTACCTGTTAGAAGCTGCTGAGAGCATTGCAAGCGCACACACACGATAGCCTGGTGCCAACAGGATGTGTGCCACAAGGAAAAAGGGTGATTTCTCTGGATAAATCCAATAGGTACAACCTGAAATGATGGATAATTTGTGCAATTCTGATAATACACCAATGGATATTTAAAATCAGAGAAATTAACTCCCCTGACACTCAAGTTGTGCCAGGGGAGGTTTAGGTTGGGTATGAGGGATGATTTGTGTACTGCAAGAGTGGTCAGACCCTGGCAGGGGCTGCCCAGGGCAGTGGTGGAGTCCCCATCCCTGGGGGGGGTCAAGAAGCGCCTGGATGTGGCACTTGGGGACCTGGTTTAGTGGCCATGGTGGGGTTGGGTTGATGCCAGACTTGATGATCTTAGAAGTCTCTTCCAACCTTCATGATTCTGTGAGTCTGTGACCACTGCTGTTGCTGGTTCTGATCCATCTCAGTTCAACCAATGTTGTGGAAAGAGACCAAACCTTCCTGCTGCCAGACCATGGTCCTGGCATGAGGCCTGAGACCCCATCAGCTGCCCCAGGAGGGTCTGTGTCAACCTGCTCATCCTCCAAGCACCTATGTGCTTGCTTGGGATGAGGTGATGCTCAAATTCCTCAGGGGAGAAGTCCTCCCTGGACCAGCTCCACGTGTGGCTTCCCTCGTGTCCACCCAACACTGCTCAGGCAAAGCCTTTCACCAACAGGGAAGGTGTCCCCGTAGGTCGGTCACATCTGTACAACAGGTCACCTTCACGGGCTTGCCCAGCTCCAGCACCACCTCACAACACTTCTGAAAACCCGCCGATGACCTTCCTACAACGTACAGCCCCCAATCCATGCATTGGATGCTTTTGCATTGTATTTCTTGATGTAGCGCTCAAATCCCCAGCCAACAGCAACCCTTTATGTTTTAAAACAGATTATCTTCAAAGGGCTCCAACCCAAATGCACTGACTCCTAGCAAACCGTGTTCTGCTCCATGGCCTTGTCCAATATTAATTGAATTTTCACAGTCAGATAGCAGTTTTCACTTCTGGACTCCTCCCTCTGCAGCGACTGAACCCAGATGTACAAAATTCTTTAGATTTACAGCAAGATCCAAGTTTCCCATCAGCGATAGGGATGGGATTTTGCTGTAAAGCAAGGAAAATAGGTGTGTGCAGCAGCTCCAGCAGTGACTTTACTAAGAAGAAGCCACAAATAACAAATCCACCCGCCCAAGGTCGGGGCTGACACCCACACCAGCGAAACGCAGCGTTTGGCCTCAGTAAATGAAGCATCTGAGCCAGAGCAGCAAAGGCAGCAGCAGGACATCCCCAAGGAGTGGGCGGTGAGAGAAATATTAAGTTTTCAATCCTTTTCTACAGGCAGTTACGTGGTTTCAGGGATCAGCTGTGCAAAAGCAGCACCATGAGCACGGGAAATCGTTTCGCTGAGGTTGCAAGGACGAGGAGCCAAAAAGAAACCTTGTGTCATCCTTGATTTGCCTAAATTTGCATCGTGTGAGGTGCATCCTTGGTGCAAGGCTGTCCGTTCAGATTAGAGCACCAGGAGGAGAATCAGACATTGGGAGGTTTCTTATGGATTTATCATTTCTGTGCAGCTCTGCCCTCCAATCCCAGCTTGGTTAACTGTTATTTTTTAATTTTTACTGAATATTAGCACCAAAAACTTACATCAGGTAAAAAAACCCTGCTTCCCAGACCCTCACTGCTACTTCTACACCCTTCGATGTGGCCTGGTAATGGGGCAGAGGGGAGAAATGTTCTGCTGGAAGAAAAATCCAGCAAAATGATGGCCATTTCCAGTTATCCCAGTTCAGTGCTGTGGGACAGGGTGCAAGGCAGGGCTGGGAACCGGTGTGAGAAGCGCGATGGATGCAGGAGATGGGAGCTGCCAAAATGGGAAGGGGGGAACTGGCAGTCGCTGCAGCAAGCTCTGCCATCGAGAAGCTACTTGTGAAAAAAATACACGTTCGCTGTCTTATTTTTTTTGCTGATGGTCTTGATTTTGCCGAATGTGTAAGATTCGCTTTAGCAAAACAAATATCGCTCTTGGGTTTTTGCCACGCCATGAATTTTTAATGCTTTATTAGAAGGCGGGATGGTTTCAACCCAGTCTACGACTGCTTAATAAAGCGAAATGCTGCTTCGTTACCTGCTCACGCACCGATGGGGCCATCTGTCCTTGGGATGCAACAGCTGGGAAACCGAGCCCCGCTGCCAGCTGAATTCACACAAACCAGTTACCCCTCGCAAAACCCCTGCGTCTTCATGCACAAAAATATTTTATCAAAAAATGAAAGGAGGTTTCGGACCTTTTGGGATCAGATGGCGTTTAATAAACAGCGGGTGCTGAGGGCCAAAAATAGCGATTGCAGGGGAAAAAGGTGTGCAAATGTCTCAGAGGAAAGGTGCAGCGGTGGCAGGCAGTGGGGCTGGGGGGTGCAAGGGGGGATTTGACATCAACACTGGGGAAAAAATAAAGTATTTAAAAATGTATTGGAAAATGCATTAAGAAATGCATTTAAAATGTATGCAAAATACGCTGAAAAAGGCATTAAATACATATATATACAGGAGGAAACCCCAAGCGCAGCCGGGGCTTGGCCAGGGGTGTCCCCCCCCCCGGTCCCCACTCCCCGCTGTTTACACCCAGGAGTGGCCGGAGGG
>NW_010183041.1:0-10085 GCF_000695765.1 Mesitornis unicolor
GGGGCTCCCGCCAGGCTGCCAGCACCGGGCTGTGTGCAGGCTCTCCAGCGCCAGGGTATGTCAGTAATCTCGCACCCCTACCCCTCCGTTCCGAAACCGGGAAGACCGAAAGCTCTTTCTCCATCCCTTTCTCCCTCCCGGGGGGCAGTTGTGCTAAGGAAAGGTTTTTGCTCTGATGCTGCTCTGAGGGGCTGCCCCGTGGGTGGTTTCCTTCAGTCCTTTGATGAAGTTAGGAGCTGCAGAGCAAACTCGGTGCTGCTGCAGAAGCCGGGGGAGGAAGGGGACCTGGCCGATGGGCTCTGAGCGAACCCCGTCACAAACGGGAACAAACAGAAGCTCTGGGAAAAGCCCAGCACCCTACTAGTGTGCGCACGCTTGGGAGCCCGGATTGGTGCACAAGTTTGTGACATTTTGGCAGAGGAATTCGGGGAAGAAGTCCCCGAAGCGTGTATTGTTATTTATTTACTCTTTGCTAATAACGCGTGGCTGACTTTCCCCGTGAGTTACTGCACATGTCACTTGTCCCGGCTGGTACCGCACTGGGCTCCCCAGGCTTTCTCTTTCCTCCAGCCCTCCCGTGTAACGCTGGGCTGCAGGAAATGTTTAAGTTGCCTTCCCCCCCCCTCCAATGTTGTCTCTTTAAACAAAAAGGCATGACGGGAGGTAAACAAACTTAACAATCCTTAGATATGGTCCTCATACTGTTTCAGGGTATGATCCAGAGCTTATTGGTGTTTACTGAAAGACTCCCATTGACTTCCGTGAGCTTTGGATCAAGCCCTGAAAGCTTCATCAGTGGAAAAGTAACCTGAGAGACGGGGAGATTGGAATCTGTGCTTCCCAGCAAGGAATGTGGCTCTGAAAGCACAAGCAGAGCAGGGCCACCAAACCTCCTGCAGGCTCTTCGCTTTGTTAGCCACCAGTTTTATTGTCAGAAGCCTGGACTTCCCATGTCTCAGGAAAAATTAACTCGCAAGTGGAGAACACTTCATTTTAGGTGGAGTGTTAAAGTGTGTTGGTGTGTAGTATGGGAAAAGCTGATGATGACTTTTTAAATTCCACCGGTGGTGTATTTAGAGGAGGATGAGTTGTTTGGGAGACACTAGAAGTAAGGTGAAGGGGGTAAGGTATTGATGTGTTTGTAATTGATGAGCATAATCACTTTATGTTCAACTTGCAGGTATGTTTGGTTGAAGTGATTTTTGTTGTGCTTTGCTTGGAGACAATGTGCCCAGAGAAAGAAGTCCTCATTAATAATGGTACAGATGTGTATGATACAGGTGCAAGGAGTAAAAACACCTGCTTTTAATTATTTTTCATTATCCCCATTTTTGTGAGTCAAGCTTTTTAGGTATGTTCTAGCTTCATATATATTTTCTAGGAAAAAAGCTCAACTCACCAAACTGAGCATAGGTTTAAAAGACAAGAGTTAAAGGTCAAAAACTCTGACTTTAGCTTTGTGAAATGTATTTTCTTCCACAAAAACAGTTTGCTTTCTGAAAAGCAGAAAGTAAACTCTTTTGTCTAAGATACTTTGCTAAACTCTTCAGTTTTCAGTTCCATGAGGTCTACTCTGCAGTAATGACAGTACAACAGTATTTATCTTCTTACTCAAGTTGTCTTCCTCATGATAGCTCAGCAATTAGCAAGCCATTAACTAAAAATTAGTGTGCAGTTTTAGTACATTATAAAACTGTAAATGGGTTTAAGTGTGTTTTAAAGCACTGTTCCCATGAGGGCTTTTACTGTCATCCTGATAGAGCAGTTTCTGAATATTTGAAAATATTCACATTATATTGCCTAATATATTGGGTAGTATCTGTATGCATATACAGCCTGCTAATTGATTTAGTTTAATTGTCATCCTGTCACAGGCACACTGTGACAGCTACATTAAATTTCCTTTAAAATATGAACTTATGGTAATACGGAAGGATGCATTTCTAATCCTGCATTGAAACCAGATGTTGCATATGTACAGTCTTTTTGACAAGGATTATGGAGTCACAGCTATTGACTCTGTAACTGAGGTTGCATGACCATTTCTCTTTTGAGATCTCTTTGATCTCTTGTGTAATTATACCAAGATACAAACCAAATTGTAGCCTGGCCTCTTGGCCCTTCATTCACCTCGAAATGCAGAATTACCAGTCACGTCTACCAATAGTTATTCACATGGGATTGTGCGTGATAGTTGTGTGTTCCCCCTGTAATGTAGTACCATTGCACTCCAATTGACCAAGGGCTCTTCTCCTTGCTACTTCAAAAATCCTCCTAAAACATTCAGTTAGCTTACAAGGGCCTGTGGGATGGTATAGTTTTATTGTGTCACAGCTGAAGCTTTGGCTTCTCATTAAAACATGAGGGTTTTTTTTTCCCTGAAGTCCTAATTGCTGTGTTTGTGACTTAGGGCAGAAAGAGTTAGATCCAACACTGATGAAAATATAGACATTCAGAGAAACGTCCAGTTGAGTAAAAAAAACAAAACACCAGTATTCCTAGAAATAATTTCACTCCTTGGAATCCTTAACCAGAGTTTTGGTGGCGGCAGTTTCATTAGGATGTAGGGCCCTATTTGGTGAAATCCAGTGTACTTTCAAAGACTTGTTGATGAGAGAGGAGAGCACTCAGTTGCTTTCAAGTCTGAAACTTCCAAGATTTGAATCATTTTTATTAGAATTTGAATGCAATAGTGAAATTTGACTTGCATTGCTCTCTAGAAGCCAAAAATTCTGTCTTGGTTGTAGTTAAAAGGTTGTGTTCCTCAAGAACAGACACTGAATTGTTTTGCTGAAGTTAGTCATCCAAGGGAGATGACATTGAATTTCAGGGGGATTCATGTAGCGTTTTACAAGAGGAATGAGTGACTAAGACGGCAAAGCAGTAAAATTTCATTTGTGCTCCTCTCTAGGGTGATGGAATTTACAATAGTTGTGGAGGGGAGGTCTGGACATCAGTTCACTCAAGGGGTGTTTAACACAAAGAGGGTTCAAGAACACAGCACTCTTTCTCTTCCTGAAGTTTTGAGAGTTCCTTGGTTAAGCAGACTTCCCTCAGCTGGTGAATCATCCATGCTGTGTCCCGTCGAGCCGTGTCTCCCCCTTCCTGTTCACTGGAAGAACAGTAATTGTTGTCCAGCTATTGCCAGATACATCAGTTGTCTGAGGAAGATCTCATAGCAAGTTGCTGGGTGAAGGCATGAGCCAAGGGAAGAGGAGTGTATCTCAAATGGTACTTGTGGTGGGTATGCTGCTTTCTGTTCTGGGCTGAGAGCTCTGGTCCCAGTAAACCATTGCCACCTGCCCAGCAGGGGCTGCTTGCCTCTAAATGTTTTAATTACTGTGGAGGCTGAGGGCTGGGCTGCAGCCTTCCACATCAGGGAGAATTAAAGAAAAAAGGGATTCTGTTGCATCCATGAAAAGTATGAGTTCCAGAGTCCTCTTCTGGTTTCAAAGCTAATTGAAACCACTGGGGCTGTAAATCTGTTAGAGCAAATGAATACGCTTCTTTTGCTGCTTTATGGATGACTTAACTCGTGCCTGGAAAGGTTTTCTGACACTGTGGATTGTCCTGTATTCTTAGTTTAAATTTATTCGGTGTGTTTACTTTTACAAACTATTTTTGGAGATCATCATTGTTTGCAAATATTCATGTGTTTATTTATTTAACTGAGAAGTAGCTCTATGCTAGAGGGGAAAATATTAAATATGACATTTGCTTAGTTCAGTTTACTTTTATCTTCAAAGCCACAAGAAATTTTACTAGTTTCTTGTGCGTCTCGTTGAGGTCTGTGCTTGGGACTGGAAAAAAATTTCGTATTTTTAATTAAATTTCAAACCAGCTCACAGTGAGCCAAGTTGTAGGTAATAAATTTAGGTAAAATAGAAAATACTTCAGCTTACCACTTCTGCTGGTCTCTTTGGTGCTAGTGATCCTCATGTTCAGCCCTAATTGATATTAATTAGAGTTGAGTGTCGGGCCTGGGAATAATAGAGTATGAAATGCTGAGGCACATCCCTGCTGCCGAGGTGGGGCTTGTTCTCCATTTGTTCTGTGCCCGTAACTGCAGTGACATTAAAGGGCATTCCTCGCGTGGCTGAGAGGGGACTATGCCAGTGGCAACTTCGCTGCTCCTCTGGCATCATCTTTCTTAGATTTATTTTAAAAAATTTTAAAAGTCCTTCCCAATCCCGTAGTGTTAAATAGCATGTCTCTGGTGTGCATATAAAAATACATAGTGTTATGGATGACACAGCTGGGTAGGTCATTCGTCCAGAATGAAAATACTAAACAGAAAAGAGACGTTTTTAGTGCTGTGTACATGCTATGGCTCAAAGGTTGTTCAAGTGGAAGATTTAGTTGTAGCACTACTTTGGAGTCATCTCATGAGTAGAATGCCATTTGAAAGACTGCCTTCTTACTGATATGGTGGCAAGAGCAATTAAAATGTCCTTGGGTGCTGTCTGGTGTGACTGCTTGAAGTGATCTTTTAGTATTTGAAATATTTTCAAGTACATTAATGTCAGTATAGTATAGATAACTATTTGTCTGTGAGGAGTAAACGAAACTACAGATTCAGCGGTGCTACATATTGGTATGACTAAAAATATTTTAATGCACAAAATACTGTGTATGGCATTTAAAATGAAATTGCTAGACTTTGTATTGAAAGAGAGAGAAGTGGAATCTTATTTAGTGTTGAAATTTGGTGCCAACAAACCAAGATAATTTAATTAGTGGTGCACATAGTTTATCTTGACAGCTCTGGTTTGGGAAAATTATAATATGAATATTAACAATCAAAGAGTCTCTGAAAGTATTAGTGCCATGGTGATGAGATTAGTGAATTGGCCAATACTGTAGCAGAAAGCTGGATTCCAAGGGAATTATCCTTGAATGATACCAGTTGGTGCAATTAAAAGCCACAATGCAGTTGCCATATGGAAAGTGTTAGGCATCCTTACATGGTTTCAAAGCTACGCGCCGGAGGTTAAATTGACATATGAAGAAAAGCATAAATTAAATATTTTGTGTTATGAAATTAAAAGTTGACTTTGCTTGAGCCATATGGAGGAGGTGGATGGAAGACAGTCTGCATTTCATCAGGGCTTGTTTTATAGGTGTTTCACATGTACTTTTCATTTGGCATGTAGATTGGAAAGCTGAACGGCCCGTGAAGTTTCTGCAAACAACCTTGTTAAAGTAACTTTTTTCTTCTTTGTTCTCTAACCACCCTCTTTCTCCCACCCCCTCTAATGTGGTGTTTCTTAGGTTGATGTTTGTAAGAAGGAAGCTTGTTCTGTGTAGTAGCTGGATGAAGTCCTCATCTAAGTGATACAAGTTGTGTCTCTTGGGCTACTGGTGGTCCCTCTTGGCTTAGTGAAACCTTAATTCTTGTGAATGAAATAGCCTTGGCTATGGGGTACGTTTTCTTCTGTAAACTGGGATGAAGAGTAACAACAGTGTGTTATATTCCTTAATGGCTTAAATGTAAATATTGTTGTCCAGACTTCACACTAAAACTTGGGTTCTGACAACAAATGGGAAAATTGTAGCACATGATTGTCGACATATGGGAATGTTCCCTATAGCAGCATTCATGAACAGCAGGGTTTTCTGTGGGTTTTGTGACATATGTAATAGGACCCAGGAGAAGCTTGGTAAGTGGCTATTTGTAGGCACCCCTCAGAAGAAGATCTTAGTTGACTTTTATGGTTTCTTTTGAATTGGGTTATGAACAGACGAAAGAGAAGTCTCTTGAGTGTTGAAACTTTGTCAGAGTTAGTTTTTCCAAAGTTGGGGAAATAATTGTTCGGTGATGATATTTAAATCAAAATGGAACATTGCTCCCTGTGCTGCAGATCTTGGCCTTTATAGAAATCCTTGTGGATGATTTTTGCTTCGTGAATGGAAAGTAAATGGTAGATGTTGAAATGTACAAAATACTTGAAATATTCTTTTGTATCTAAACCACTTTTCTAGTTAATGTACTAGTTACTCTGTATACTCGGGAGTTTTCAGACTATGTGATATTTATAGATATCTTTTCATGGAAAATGAGGTAGAGTTTTTGTTCAAAAAATTAATGTGAAGAAGTGGTCAAATACACGTTCTCTGTGAATTTATCTAGTTGTATCTGCCAACGTTGGCAGCAAAGCTAAGCTTGTATTTATTCCTACAGAGTAACTACAGCTATGGGAGGCTGAGCTGGACTGTATTCCATTCAAGAATTATTAACCGAGTTCCAAATGCAAAATCTTCATTGTGTCTCATTTCTGAGCCAGCAGAGCGTGTTTGTGTTGGAATAGCTCATGACGTTTGTCTTGCAGTGGTGGAGTGCCAGTGCTGTTCGCTGTGGTGAAAGGGCTGTGCTGATACTTTTACTTCTGCATAACCTAAGAGAGGGGAAATGGCTTGTGTAGGTTCAACTCTTGCTGTCCTGGACTCTCTGCAAGGGGTACAGCCGTGCAGTGCATTTGCTTTTTGTAAACTTCTGGATGTATTGTAACTGGAGCAATATGGCACATGTTTTATCTTGTAATTTACAGAATAGAGATGATACCTCTGAATGTGAGAGACATCCTTTTTCGAGCTGGAAAGTCCTGTGTAGTTGGTGTCTTGCAAACAGACTGCAGTCATGTAACCGCGTGTCCACTGTTTAATCACAACTGGTCCATTGGCTTGTCATGGGAATTGGCTTTCCAACAGGCTTGGATCTGCGGGGCAGTGTTCAGCCCAATTCCTTAATACCTGTACATGTGTGTCTCACATGGCCTGATATGTGCCTGTCATACATGAGAAATACTTCTGCTTTAGTCACACAGAACCTCATCATTTGAGGAAGGGAACGATGCCGTCTGTTCTTGGGAGGTCCTGTAGCAGCTATGGAATTGAGCACCACTGATTTTGAGTGCTGTGGCCTATTGTTTGGTACAGGGCACTACATGTTCCTGCTGGTTTAGTCTGTAAAACCTTTGGTGGAGTAAATCCCTCTGCTCCTCAGAAGACCAGACTGTGGCCACAGAAGACTGAAATGCCATCAGTGCCTGAGGAGCTCCTCGGTGGCCAAGAAGAGCCCTGTAAAAATACACCTAAAAGATCTCACTGCATTGAGGCCTTGGCTGGGATCGTGGAAGACCCTGTGGCTCCCTGGCTCCAGCCAAGGTCCCTGCCAAGTGCACACGAGAAGGAGTTGTTCCTTAAATCTGAAGCTGTTGTTAATAAAACTTAATACCTGCTTCCAAGACTTATCAGGCAAGCAGTTTTTCCACTTTTTGTTAAAGCTCTGAGTTTGCTAATTTTCTTCAGTAACCCTTCTGGATGTGACCATTTGGTGGAACTCCAAAACTGCTGGAGCTGCCTGTGCAAGGGTGGCTCGCAGGCTCAGTGGCACTGGTCCCTCATCTCGTTCCCAGTAAGAATCCTTTCAGGATGTGAGATCTTCCCTTACAGTGTGGGAGGGGATCAGTTCTGTTTTGAGCAAAAATTGGAGCAGAGAAGTTTTAAAGTGCCTGGAATTTCCAGCCCCGTGTCCCTGGGCTTCAACCTGGCCGAGGCAGGCGGTGTGTGTCGCTTCAGCTCAGAGATGGGTTGGCGTGTGGTCAGCACAGCCTGCGCACTGTCCGTTGAGAGAAATACTTCGTGTTTTGCCATTAGGGTGGAATTAAATGCATTTGGGGGCATTACTGTTGCAGCTTTAAAGGGATTAAGTATATTGAGGTTCCTATTAAAGTATAACATTGTGATTCAAGATCTGTGAAAGAAAATCATGCATGGGTGTTTGATGTTGGGGTGCAGCCACACATGCTGTGAGGCATAAAATAAGGGGATAGACTCAGTAGGGAAGTGACAGAACAAAGTACTGTCTTGCAGGAGAAATGGGATTTGGGAGCAGCCTCGGATCTTTTGATCCATACTCTGATGCGAATGATGAGTGGTACGGAGGTGACAGATTTGTCTTGGGGGAGGAAGGAGAATGGTGGGTAGCGTGTCGCATTGCCCTCGGAGGTAGTTTGCTGTGTGATTCCCCAAAGATTTGACAGTGGTAGGTAAGGACTAAGCTGCTGCTTCTTGTCCTATCTTAAAAATCTTTTATAATTCCAGGACAGTTAGTTTCAAGAGAGTTAGGTAAAGAAGGCAGTAGCTGTAAAGCTAAGCCTTATGTGGTAAATGCATATAAAGAAGAAATGCCTGTTTGAGGGAGTGGGAATTTTCTCTGAGCATAGTGCCCCAGTCCTGAGCTCACAGAATAACAAGCAGCCTCTGTATTGCATAAGATGCTGTGGTTAAGCCTGTATCAGTGTTTCTGTAATAAACTCCTCTTTTTTAAAACAATAAATAATAATTTTGCTTGTGAACTTTCCAAGTGTCTCTCTGTTCACATAGCGTACGTGTGTATAAACTACAGACACTCGCTCCCCTATAAAGAGAGAACATCATAGTCTAGCAAACAGAGTATCTGTCATTCCAGCTGAGCAAAGGTCTAAGGCAATAACCCAAAATATCCTGGAAGAAATTCTAAAAAGCATTGAAGAAATCAATCGTCTGATCCTAGAGGAAGGTCTTTGATGTAATCCTGGTAAGTTTATACTGGGAGCCTGCCTATTTCTTTATGGTCAGCCCAAGAGTTTCTATATGAAAAGTGGATCAAATAATTTCATATGCTTCTGCTTCAAAAAAAGATGGTTGATAGTTTTCTAAAGCATACACAGTGTTTAAATGTAGATTGTGGCTTTTAGCCGAAGCCCAGGTGGGGAGGAAAGGCTTCTCAAAACAAGTACTTACAGAAAAATAAATAATACTTTCATATTTTTCCCATGGAAAAACTGTGCCTCATTGAGCCATCCCGAATATTTAATTTTATTTTGAGGATAAACTTCCGTAGGTTATCTCAGTTGAAACCATTTTTATTTATGTGAAGCTTATGTGCAAAGTCTTGTTCCTGGTGAGGATGTGTATGTAAAAGTAGTTTTTCAGAATACCCTAAATAAATTCCTTTTAAAGGTATATTTTAATTAACTTGGTGCGGTTAGGTAAGTCTGGTTTTATCACCTTGAAAAATTCTGGAATATTTCAGGGCTTTGATGTGAAAGCCCTGCTGTAATAGAGGGGAAACTTCTCGTTGCTCTCAGTGCTTTTGTATCGGGTTTTCTGCCACATGAGGGGAAGATGAGGGAAGGTTGAAGTGGTGAGACTGAGTCTTTTTACCTGGCAGCTGCATGGCTGGTGGAGTGGCAGTGTGTTTTCCCCCGCAGATGCAGTTTATCTGATCATTTTATGACAGGTTCACAAAAGTTTTTCCCAGTTGTACTGCCACTTAAATTCCCATTTGTAATTAGTGATGTAATTTTGCAGATAGGTTTAAAAAGCATGTTTTGAGAGAGGCTATTCTCATAGCGCTGCTTAGTACCCATTTAAACACCACATTTTTATTGTGTGAAGTTGGTTTTTATCTAATTCGGTTGGTTTGTTCAAGTATTGCACCACAGCCTCATTTGCTTTCTTTTTTTTGTTCTTCTACTCTTAAATTGCTTTTAATTGTTTATTTATGACCAATAGGAAGCACACAAAATCTTTAACTCTGGACTAATGCACTGCAGAAACAAATAAATGAGATATTTTCCTGCCTAAGCTATTGTACAGGGCTTCTCTAGGAAAGGCAGTCAGTCTTGGATTAAAACATGGTGACGTGTAACAGAAAAGAAAGGAAAAAAGCCCCAGCGTTTGGAAAGGAAATGTTGTATTCATGGATGCTACACTGACTTCACTGGAGTTTGGTCATCAGCCTTGCCGTGGCGCGCTTTTCCAGATGTGCTGTTGGATTCCTTTTTGTTTTTAACTACTTCTTAGAAAAAAAGAATTAAATCCATTTTGGTGAGAACTGTGTGATGAAAGTCAAAAGTTGGGCATGTGGAAGTAGCCCTATGTCCTTGGACACTTGCTGTTATCCAGGAGGGAGTAGCTCGACTGGAGCACACAGGTATTGGTTTGCTCAGACAGGGACCATATCTGTGCTGTTTGAACACGGAGCAAATCTCTGCTAAGGCAATTTTTCCTTCACAGAATCACAGAATGTTGGAAGGGAC
>NW_010183042.1:0-33647 GCF_000695765.1 Mesitornis unicolor
CCCCCCCCTTCCCGGCTCGGGTCCCTCACGCATGCGCGGTGGCGTGTGCGCGCACACGCACAGCCTGATTCTAATTCAATTAGCGCAGCCTGCAACTCCAGAAAAGAGTAATTCAATTAGTGCATTGTGGAGCTCCACAATACCTCCAAGCAGATGTTCACCATCCCGAGGAGCTGGAGCTAGCTTTAAAAATACCTGTACGCCTCCAATGTGGCGCTGCATATGCCATTTGTCACCGCGGCTTCCTACACCTTTCTGACTTCTAACGAGGTAGGAAAGAGGACTTGGATGAGTTTTGTTTCATTTTTTTAAACTAATCGGAGAAACGAATGCCAGTGCACAAAAGATCTTGCCCTCTCGGTACCAGGAAGAGCGCATTACACAGTAACGAGATCATTAATGCAGAGGCTGAGGGGAAGGGAGGCTTTTTAGATACAGTTTAAATGAATCATCACACTGGGCATACCAGGGTGGTATTTCTCAGTGACAGACACTGTCACACTTCTAGATACTCAGGCTGAAGAACTAATAAAAGCACATGCAACTTTTGACAATCCGTACAGGTGGAAAATAAATGCCAATTTCTAATCACTAAATTACAATGAACTACTGTAAACTGTCTCGACTGATCAGCAGAGAAGGGCCTCTTTGCCACCTGAAAGGAAGGAAGCATCTCTCGTCCTTGCTGTTACCCGAGATGTTGCGGCTCAGCTCAGGGGCTGTCAGAGTTTAACGGGCTTCCCAGCATCACTGTGCAACAGAACAGGCCATGCCACCAGCCAGCCACAGCTATTAAACAAGGATACGCCCTAAATATGTTTGTTTACCAAACCTGTTCTCTCGTCACTGGGCATTTACTTTATTGAAAAAAAAATCTCCAGCTAGGATAACCCTCTTGGTCCTCCTATAGTGAAGCTCCTAAAATTCTGAACCACAGATGAGGGCTGGAGTCAAGAGCAAAAATTACGCCATTAATATGGCTTCATTTCTGCTCTTTCTCATATCCCCTTCTCATGCCTTTATAATTGCTCCTGCCAGGTGGTAAGATGAGGAGGAACAGGAGAAACTGCTGCTCAACACCTCCAATGAGAAACTTTGCTTAAAAAACCAGGTGTCACATTGTGGCAGTTCAATATTTCATAGCCAATACAAGGAATGTGCAACAACACTGCAACTTTAAATCTTTGCCTCCCATGTCAGTCTCTCTCCTCTCATTGTAATGCCAAAGGGAACAGCAATCAGAGTGGAGATGTTCAACGTGATAGAGGTCAGGACACCGGTGGATCAACGTACCAGAAACACGACCTTGTTTATTTTTTTCCCCAGTATTATTGTTTACAGGGTGCTTTGCTCATGTACCTTGTGGTTCTTAGCTAAAAGATGAAATTACAGCCCAGGATGAAGCGCTCAGGCACACATCCAATTTGTGTTTCCATCTCAGAAAACAAAAAGCTTCTGAGGCCCTCGGGCTGCCATTCAAACTTGGAGAGGCTGACATTTTTAACAGCGTGAACCAGAGACTGGCAGAGGGAATGATCTAATGCATTTCTGACTTGTCAATCACAGCCCTCACCTCTGCTGTCTTGTAAACAGTTGGGGGCCACCTAACTACATTCACAACCAGGGGAGAGCCTTCGCCAGCTGGGGGGTGCTGCAGCCACATGCTCTGGCTATTAGTCACCAAAATTATGATTCCGTTTCAGAGGCGCACCGTAAACAGCCCTCAGGCAGATTTCACACGGCCACCAGGAGAGTGTGAGGGGAGAATACAAAGCAGGTTTGGTCGAGGGCAGCCACGTCTCCACACCGATGGAGTCTATTGACCGGACACCCCCCATCTCTCTCCCAATTAGATTGAACTATGCACACCAGCAAACGTTGGCTCCAAAGCTAAACAACTTCGTTCCAATGCATTTCTCACAAACACATTTCTGAGCATGCACAGTTTGCCCACCCTGAGACATCAGCTTTAACCTCCTGCATAACCATAAATAATGTACTACTGCTCACATTTACACTATATTTCCCAGCAATAAAATGTCAACTTTTAAGGCAAAAACACATGAACAGGCTGAAGGAAACGTACAGACAACTATTTCTAACAATTTACTGACAATGCTGCTTTAATAAACATTCCGATTCCTAACCCAAAAATATAAGCATTAGAAAAAAATAGATGTAAAAATCATTTGAGAAATGAGTTCATCTCTTCCTCATGGGTGCCCCAGGCTTCTATCACTACAGACCTTTTAAGTCTTTCATGCTCTCACCTTTCTCCAAAAGTGATGTCAGTCCCAAGAAAGGAGCAGCGTACATCACATCCGTGCTGTGCAACCTCAGGTGTGCTCCTGTTTACCTCAGTTTACCCAGTACAGCACACCCATGCTTTCCTCAACCAGGACAGACCCTTCTGCCAAGACCAAAGAAGACACTGCCTTGCTTCTGCAAAACCCAAGCAGAAGGTAGTCCCTTCATCTGACAAACCACGATGCGCAGCTCTTTATGATCAAGACCTTCACTTTAGGTAAAGCAAAAAGTGATTTTCTGGCACTCCAGAGACACTTCTGTGTTCAACAAGTTGCTGCTACCCCCACCACAGAAGTTAATCCTCCTCTTTGACTACCAGAGTCTGTTATAGAAAGAGTTTCAGATCTGGCAAAATAAAGCTGTCAAGAAAACTCTTTGCCTTTTCACTGGTGCCTAGGCTCCAGACAAAGAAGCAAAAGTATGATTCCTATCCCAGAAAGTTTGCAGTCTAAACTGGAGCTGGAATTTGTGATGGGTGTCAATTAGATGAAAAGGAAGAGCTGGACTGTTCCCCCTGTGATTACCCCAGCATGTAACCTTTGGCAAGACTTGTAAATCGTTCCCGAAATCTCCTCATTTATACAACATCTTACAGAAATAAATTGAAGGGAACACTACAGTATTCTGCAAACCTGGAAGGATTAATACAATCATTTCCTTGGCACACTTCGTGGGTATAATCTAAGTTAGAATTTTCAAAGAACTGTGACTATTAAAAGCAACATAAATGGAGCATTGTGAGCATGCATGGAAAACATTTCAAAGGGGAAAGTAATTATCTTCACATGAAAAATGTCATGAAAACACACCTGTTGGCAAGTCTGGAAACTTCCAAAGCATAGTTTTCTAGGAAAAAGAATATTCACTGGATACATTTTTTATTTTTATTATTAAGAGAATCTACGTGCAACCTAGTTTTCAGCTGCTTTGCAGAATAACAGTACAGTAAAATTTGGCATCCAAGACACTGAAAACTGAATGGCTGGCCTTTTTATCTTGTTAAAATATCCTCTTTGACTCCTTCCCACAGTGCCTTACAGGAGATCACACTCCAATTTGCTACCATCTTCCACCATGATGTCTATGAAATTCAGTTACACAACAGACTATCAGTTGCAAAGCCCTTTGAGATGAAAGATGTTATAAAGAACTGTTTCTACCCTTAAAACGTTTCCTACTGTGGAAGGACTGCCAAACAGAGCCGAGGAACCAGACGGTCCTACTTTCACACAAGTGTCTCCAATAATAAAAACACACAAAGAAAAATGAAGTTATCCAACATATTAACAGAATCATCTCTACATCGACTATCTGCCAATGCTTCCCATGAGGAGTCAGCAGGGCTTTAACTGAGCTACTCAAAAAGAGCCTCCTTCCGCATTTCTGTCTAAGCATCTGAAGGTACGCATGTAAATAACCAGACAAATTCAGCAGTGACTAAGTAGCCTTCCAGATGGCATCCTCTCTTTTGCCACAAGCAAAGAACATTGATATGCTTCTCCAGTTACTTCAAGCTTGCTATGGAAAAAAGAAAATAACTTAATATGAGAAAATTTGCTGGGCTACAAGAAAGTCTTTAATGTTTTCCTGAAGACTCGATACCAAAAAAGCATTAAAGAACAACAAAATATTGCGACGTCACAGCTTCAAGCAGGCTCCAAACCCCTCCCATGTAAACTTCTGCACCAGAAAATGCAGAAGCCATGCTTCATGGAGGGGAGTTTTCTTCAAACCATACAAGCAAACGGGGATCAAAGCCCACTGGAAAAATGGACTGAAATGAGGATGACTCATTGCTGCAGAAGCTGTTGCTGGCAATTTAGTTTCTCTCTCAATTGTCACCAAATGTGGTCCTCAGCATAGCAGCCAGAGTGCTGTCAAGAGCACCAGTACACCATTTTAGGTGGCAAGCGGGGCAGACTTCCCCAATTCCCATAGTCACTAAATACACCTGGAAACGTCTCTCCAGATCTACAGGAATACAGATGTCGAAGTCCTGCTACTCTCCCAAGAAGGCACAACACGGTGAGCAGTTGTACAGCTGACTCATTTAACCCCAAATACCAATGCGCGGCATTAGTGGTAAAGTTATGGTTCGTATCTGTCATTAGCAAGAACATTTGGAGCCAAAATAAGTTAATTTTCCTTCCTCTTTGTACTAGATGCTTACTCTGAGTAATCAAAAATAATTCAAGTAGAGAGGAGTCCCAATTTGAGTTTATCAATTGCTTTCCATATACTGCTAAGGTTCTCTAAAACCCGATCTTAAAGAGATGAAATTTATTCAACAGCAGAAAGCCCAAAAACGAGGCCCATCCGATTTAGTCAAATTATGCAAATCAGGATTAGAAGGAGGAAGCTACACTCTGCCCGCTGTCTCCAGAGCCCTCTTAGACTGACAAAAAGTCACTTTCCCCCACCCCCACAGAAAGCTCAGCTAAAAGCTTGCTTCAGCAAAGGAGGCCTGGCAGGACACCTTCCAGAGCCCATCAGTGTACTGCTGGGTCAGCAAAGAGTTGCAGCAAAATGATGCAAGACACTTAAGCCTCCCCTGAGACTGAGGATTATTTCCACTGTACTCTCCTAGCCCTGGGAGTAAGAAGTCAAATTCAAAATAATCTTTGCATGCTGTCCTTTAGAGGCAGGATAATGAACTTTCACCAAAACAAATGAAAATTTCAGAAAGATTCTAGCTTATTCATTATGTTCGGTTTTCCAGGATACTGGTGAATAAAACTCTCTGCCACAGGCTGGGTCAAGCAGTAGGGCAATCCAGCAGTATAAACCCTGAAGTAAACGTTCATGCTACCACGGGCTCCAATAAACACGCTCTCGACAGAGATACCCTTAAGGTCCCTCAGTCTCTGCAGCTCACACAACATTTCAGAGATCCAACATGAACAAATCTCTGCTGCCCAGTCTCTGCTGTTGATATCCATGTCATTGTAAAACGCTTGCAATCATCCTGAGAGCCTTGTCTAGGTTTCTCTATGCTTACCCAGTATGTGCCTCACTCTCTACCCACAGGAGAGAGTCTGCATTTTGTAAGATTCACTGGTCATGCAAAGCATCTGAACAAACCTGCTTGGCAGAAGGCTGTCTCATGACAGAAAAAAGCTTGAATCTAACAAATTCAGAGACTAAAGAGGAAAAAAAAACCAACAGGTTTTCTTTATTTGCCTTTTGATTAACAGCTTGCTTGTACAGTAATTTTCTGTAGTCAAAATGTCAACTACTGCTAACAGACCTGAAGTAAACAAATACTGGCATCAATTATCGCTATGGCAATGAACCCACCCCCTCAGTCCTCTAAATGGCACACAAAAAATTCAGAGAGGAGGGGAATCACTGCATGAATAGCCAGATTGGAGACACTGTGATGGAGACTGTTTGCCAAATATAATTAAGTGGTATATTTTTGACACAATTGAAAGCCAATGGAAAAGATGATGGTACCAAGCCAATTTAGACAAAATATATTATATTGACGTAATGGAAATGTCCCCGTGCTGAGCTGCCCAGAATCTACACAAGATGGGTACCAGAGATCTGAATGACATAGGAGAGGCATACAGTGTGAAGCAGCATAAATGGAGGTAAAGCAAGCAAGTAAAGACGGAGATTCACGTTCACAGATGGAGAAAAAAGGAGCAGTGGGGAGAGACAGAAAGTACCTGGAAAGCTGGGAGTGCGCCAGTCCCTGGGTTATACAGGCATCGCAGCGAGGGCATGCTGTCCGCCAGGCTGGAGCAGCCCAGCCACAGAGATCTGGGCATAGAGCACTGCAGAGAAAGGACAACTATGAGATGGGACTGTGTGAGACAGGATGGCACAGATTACAGGAACTTTCAAGGCTTAGCCAAATGGCATCAACACAACTGCACCCGGCCTTAAAGGCTGAGACATCTTTAAGAGAACACAAGCTGCTGATGAGTCTTTTCCTTGAGACGCTTTACAGGTGTCATAGGAGGAAGAAAAAGGCGCTATGGGTCAAGAAAGTAAATTTTGGATCAAATTTCTACACCAATGTGTGAGTTCTTCCAGTAACAAAAAGTTTCTGTTTAATTAATCAGATCTCTTCTCCGTGCACAGCCACGCTCCAGGCACAACACAAAGCAAGCAATTTTGCAAGGGAAGCAGAAAAGGAAATGTCAATTTTAAGTGTAATACTGGCAGGGAAAGAAAAGGTTTGGGTTTTGTCTGTAAAGGGGATAAAAGGAAAAACTTGCAATCCAAGGTGAATGGGAACTTGGTGACACTTCATAGGAGTTTCATGTTTCTGCTTGCCTTGTTATTCGTTAAATAAAATACAATTATTATAATTATTGATTCTGTTCCTCCAAACACAAATACAACAAAAGGAGCCAAAGCAGTCAATCAAGGAAATACTAGCCATTTTGATAGTTAAAGCCATTACACCCTGAAATATAGAGTTGCTTGTTCATTTTACACCACTACTATTAAATTTAGGGATGCATTATGATAGCAATTGCTTTTACCAGCCTCAGAGTTTTTGATGCCATAAGCACTGCTGCATTTGTCTAATTACTGGCAAGGCAGGAAAATACAAGTATATTTCAAATTGGCAGATAGCTATGAAAGCTGCAGGATGTGACAGATCAGATGTTAGAGATTTCAAACCCTCGTACTCTTCTTTTTAGCAATCCACTCCCCCTTCTCTTTTTCTTTTTAAGGGGGGATGGGAGGAAATCTGAGTGGAAAGGGCAGCTGGAATGAGTATGAAATGACAGCTGCCTTTTGAGCCACTCTTTCTTGCTGCTCTTAAGAGGGCTAGAAAACCTTGCACAATCTTGCACTAAATTGGTATGTAAGAGCAACATAACCCATCCTTGAATGAGCAGAAAGGTGATCACCAGCATCCATAATCTGGTACTGTGCAGCCAGCCACAGAGAGATTAACCCCGTCTATCACCACACTCTTTGCTGTACTTTGTTGCAATTTACACTGCTCTTCCAGAAACAGTATTAAAAGACTGCTGGGGAACATAACCTATACAAATGTGCTTATTAGAAGCTTATGATACCTTAAAATAAATTCCTCACCTCACTTTTTTTTTTTAAAAAAAGCTCTCCACTTTACAAAGATAGTGAAACTCGAGAACTTGTGTACTTTATAATATTACACATCACATGAATTGTAGATAATGCCCCTCCTGAAGATAAAAACAAATTATAGCCACAGTATTAAAACAAGCAACAAAAATCTGAGCCATACTTCTTGTGTGCCATCCTAACCTCCCAGAAAACAAACACTCCCACACACAAAAACCTTCCAAATGCCAGCAATCTTTTCTTTGTTAATGTAATATGTATCACTCCAGCCATTAAAAGATGTTGTGACAATCAGCCTTTAAAATTATATATGTGCAATATATATGAATGAATGAAGTGGCCATCTATAGTTACACATTGATTTTAAGTATATTATTAAATTGATGAAAAGTTGTTTATCGCTCTCCAAGAATGTCACAGTAACAAGGGAAATTAGTCCTGATGATGCAAAGCAAATTCACTAGGAAAGCATCAGCTGCTTACCATTACCAATACTAAGATTCATAACATAACACAAAATAAATATGGGTTGATTTTTATATATTTTTTGCATACAGACTTTGAATCAGTCTTGACCATTTATTCCCTCTTCTCAGGCTTTCCCATCCCTTGTGCTGGCTCAAGATTTCATGCTGTGATAATGAACTTGAAGAACTTGATTGCCATTAAAATCAGAATGACAAGATAAAAGAGGTTACTTTATATAATTGTACTGACCACAGCATGGAAAGACACAGTGGCAGGAAAAATTAGGACCACTCTGTCAGAGGAAAGGCAAGCTTATGCTGCCTCAAAGTTTATGTCAGATTATGGCTCAAGTCAGAGTCACTACACGCTGCAGGTATGGCATTCCACTGTGCCAGGGCTCTTACAAGGGAATGCCTTTCTCAGACTACCACAATAACAGAGGAAAAAATTGGAGGTTTATTCTGCAGAATTCCCTGCACCTACAGAGGACATTGTAACTCACCGATACACTCTCGCTGGTTAGTATTATTCCAGAATTAGGAAGTATGCTGTAAAAAATTACTAACACCTTACATGACTTCTGGATCCAAACAAAATTTATATTACTAATACAGTTCTGTTACCCATCTTAAAAAAATAAGTGTGAAGTTGTACAGAGTGTGGGAGAAAATGTCATTCCTGTACTTGCCTTTTACCTATTGAAGGAAGCAGAGACGCTAAATTACTGCTGGTGACTGAAAAAGGCTTATTCACAAGCATGAACAAAAGGCCCCAGGTGCTTCAATAGAAACAGCTTGTGTGTAAATCAGATGAGTGACCCAACAGAACAACTTCATTTACAGCCTGATCTCCAAAAAACCTCTACAGCCTCTGTCCCCATCATCCAGCGAGCAAGCCACGCATCAAGCACTCACTTTTGTGCTGTCAGCTCCACAAACAAGGGACTGGCCTCAGCCTTCACTCCTTAAAAGCTGACTGACAAAATCCTCTTCTGAACTCAAGTCAATCTACATCGATTCTTCAAAACAAAGATACAGAGGCGCAGCGTTTGGACTACAGCCAAATGGGAATGCTGATAGGGCCTGCTAAGTACTGGCCCAGGATGCAGCAGCCTCTCTACCTTCCCAACTCCCGATTGCATTAATACTTTGGATGTCAGCACAACTTTTAGACCAAGAAACGCAAAGCTTTTCATTTATAAAATCTAAGCATCTTTAATATGGGAGTGGCATAAGATAGGGAATTATCTGGCCAAAAAACCTCCACAATTTCTTTGTCCAACTGATTTTTAAGTACCATTCCTCAAACTCTGAAATATATTTTTCCACTAAAGAAATACAGGGAATACAATTTCAAACAAGACCAGCATCATCCTTCTGAGGCTGGTACCAGCTTCTTCACTGCTGATTAAAATGGGCTTGCCTTACTTTGAATTAAAATAGGCTAGAAACATTCACAGGCACTGTCTGAGCTGAGTGGGCAGGAACTGAGAGCTGAAGGGAAGCCGTATTTTAGCCTATTCAATTATTCTTGTAACTATACTGCAAGAACACTTTTGACTACATCAAATGCTCTGCCTCTAATAGCCTACCCTCTCTTCCAATTATTTGATGTCCTAAAGACAAATCTCAATGTACACTCAATGGCTAGATTTTTGCCAGTGCTAAGAATTCGTTATTTACTTTATTTGCTATTGCATTACAAGATTATACATTACCATTTCAGACTGGTTTTTTTATCAAATTTGTTCTCTTCTAGTCCTTCAGCAAATACAATATACTGGGGGTAACTAACATAGTTTTAGTAAATTGTGTTACAGGTCAGAAATATATCACCTTGTCCTGTAAAACTAAGTGGCTCTACATGGGGAAAAAACAGAAGTCTTGGACTACTACAATTTACAACTATAGTGCACAGGTGTAAAACACAAACTCACTGTAAAACAAGAACAACAACAAAAAAGATACAATAGCTTATGGATATTTTCTTTATAAACACTTTGGAGAAATTAATTAGACAGTAGTACAGAAAGGCTGTCTTTAATTGTGGTGCATTTTAACGTAATGGAGTGTAATAACATATTATCCCAGCCTGAACCCTGCATTCAACCTTATGATGCCCTGCATGCCTGAAGCGCCTTTGATTTACAGGCAACCTAATATATTTTTGCGCATTTTCAAGAATTAGTGGCAAAGCCAAAAAGGAAATCCAACTTTTTTTCCAAGGGATGGTTTCTGGTCAACTGTATATAATACTAATTTCAGCTGCTAACCACACCTATTACAATCCTTTCCTTGTACAGATTTATTTTCCTTCAAGTACAGTGTCCACTGCTTCATACAGCTGAACTCTAATAAACAATAACAATTTCTACTTCTCTTGGGGGACAGAGAATTAAGATCCTGTTCGCCCAATATTTTCATTAAAGAGCATAAATAGAATATGACACATGTTGACAGGAGCTGACAGGTTTAAAAACTGAGAGATATGGGGCTTTTTCTGGTTGGTCCAGTTGATCATAGGCCAGGGAATTGGATAAGGTGGTACAAAGCAGAACAGAAACACAAGTTGTACCTATTACAAAAACCAGGACAAGAGGGGAGAAGAAGCACTAGAAATTTTACCACCCAAACTGGAAATGATAAAACCTAGGGGATGCTCTGAAGGGTATTAAAACTATATACACCGGACCCGAGCTTGATATGAGGAGATCTTCCCCCACCTCTTTTTTTTCATCACTCCAGAAAGTGAATACAGGATGGCTGGCAGGTACAATTCTCCCTGAAAGGCTCTTTTGCAGTACTGTTCTCTGCACCCTCTCTAAAATCTAATTGTCAGGAAATGTGCCTTAGGAATTTTGATCCTTTATGATGGTTTATCAAAAACATGCTCAGATGTTATTAGGACTCCTAATATTTAATTATTTTTATAACATAACATAGCAAACAGGAGAAAAAATGCCAATACTTTTCAATCCCACTCAGTTCCTCTTATACTTTTTTTGGCCACATATTTAACTAAGACAATGCCAAAAATATAACACGCATCACTTTCACATTGTGTCCAATGTGCACTATTCCTGTCACCACAGAATACAATTCATGGTATGAAATATATCAGAGAAGGCAGCTGCTACTTACATTAGAAATGTGGGTCTCACGAAACTCAACAATTCCAGAAATTTACCTCTATCAAAAATGTTATTTTGGTTTCTTTCTTTGGTCCACTTTTTACCTTTTCAACCTCTCACATATACATAAAAATGAAAAGGTATCTCTTGTTTTTTCTCTTTACTGTTCAGAGAGGTGTTCTCTTTCATTAAGTATATATGATATAGGTATAAAAAAAGAGAAAATAAATTCCCAGTGCAACTTGTGTACTTTGACAATTAAAAAACCTGCCCGATACATATTTCATTTTTTAGCTTGGGTAGCACTTGATCATATAGGTGTCTTATCTGAGAAAAAGGTATATGATGCAACTTCCAAAAACACAGCAAAAGTGGAATAAGAATATTCTTTTTTTAATTTTAGTAGGTTTTTTTTGTGGGGCTTTGTTTTTTTCTTTTCAACCCCTATCCCAACAGTGGATTTAAGGCACACTAAATACGTAATTACATGAGAGAGTCACCCAGCTTTCAAAGGAGCCATTTCAGTGAATTGTGTAAATAATATGGCTTTAAAAACCCTAACATATGAATACAGATTTACCAGTTATGGAGCAGTTATATACCTGAGAGACAAGAATACCCATTTAAAAAAAAAAAAAAAGGAAAAAAGAAAAATCCTGTCTAATTATGAACTTACCAAAGAGACTAGCATGGCTCAGAGCAAATTAATACTTTTATAACTTTCTCCAAAACTTTGTCTGTTTTCATTTGAAAATAAGAAAAATGTTAAAAGCTGTAAGTCTTAATTAAGCCAAAAGCAATGGCCAAAACACACACAGTTAGAACTTACACCTCCTTATACCCCAGACCACTACTCCCTGCATTTAATAGAAGATAATTCTGACTTTCTTTGTCATTAGCAGTTTTTCTCGGAACATTTTACCCTGGTAAGAAGTTGATTTGTAAAATAAAGAGGCAACTACTGTATTCCCTGGAGTGGGATCATGGATCACCTGTAACTCCCAGGGTTCAACCAGCCCACAAACTGTCAGCTCTTCTACCTGGCACAGACTGCACCAGGATCACGAAAGACAACACGCACTTGTTGCCACAACCACTGCTTTTCACAACTTCTCAGCTTCTGTTGTGTTCAGACATTTTAGTTACATTTCCACAAGCACATATGGGGATGATTAAAAGTGGTTTGTGCTCCTGTTTTGCTACAACAGTAACTGAGCTATGTTATTAAAGACCCTTGAAGCATTTTCACTAACTGCGAATCAAGCAACCCAATACTTCACCTATGGAAAGCTGGGAATGTGTTCCTGAAACAGCTGTAGGATCTTCAAAACCATATTGTCTCACAAATCAGAGACTGAAACACACTACCAGGGTTCAGATATAACTTCCTAGATTCCAAACATGGGAAATACTGGACATTTACCCCAGTACAGATCACCAATGTCAGTGCAGCAGTTCTGCCCTTCACCCTATGGCTCAGGGGGTTACAGCATTCTGCAAGCCGTGGTGTCCACACGCAGCACAAAATGCTGTAAATTATTCCTTTTCCTTCAGCTTCCCACTTTTCATGTCTTTGCTCAGTAAATTTTCCTTAACATACATACTATGCAAACTCCTCTCTAATCTTCTGGTAACTCCCTAGCTTGCAGTTACTTCTTACAAGAGATTTCAGTTCACTAACTACTCTTAAATATCAAAGATAAGGGGCATAGAAAAGGGTTTACATATTGAGATTATCCAAATCATTTCTTACCCGAGTGGGATCTGGGAGGATCAAATCACAGCTTTTAGGTAAACGTTTATGACAGAACAAGAGTTCAACCTCTGGGATTCAGATCAACAGAAGTTACACGCTCCAGAAAGGGGCCAACCATCTATAAGGTGTACAAGATCCTCTGTTGCCAAGTGCTTGAGGGAACTTGTGTAGATCATACCTGAACTAAACAATACTACCGTTTTCATAATTATAGCTCTTTAATCCATGAACCTGATAACTCTAAAGCAGTGCACCTGCAGAGCTTTACATTCAGGTGCCATACCCTTCTTTAAGGAGTATAACATGCAGAGGCTTGTGTATGCTTCTCCAAGCAACACCAAAGATGGTGGTGTTAAAGCATGTCCTACCCAAACTTAACAAAAGCCATCTCACCAAAGTCTAAAGCATGAAACTGTCAAAAGGCTTAAAATGGAGATCTTACAAGACCAAGAGCATTAGTCTCTTTCATAAGTGAGAAAACAGTGGCCATTAAGCTCCATCACGTCCAAAGCCTGATTTTGCAGCAACTCCAAACAATTTAAAGCCTTACTATGCCATAAGTGATAAATTAATTCTTTGACATAGGCATTTTGCATGAGTTTGGGCAGAGTAACACAACATCTCAGTTCCACATCTGCACACCAAAGGCCACAGAACCAACCTGCCCGAGAGAGGTGTCAGAGACTGTGTCCTTAATTACGAAGCTCTGACATATAAACACCAAGAACTGAAACAACAGGCAGCCAAGAGGAAGAGAATGGTGAATCATCATCTCCTTTATAATAAAAAGCTGAAAGAGCAATATACCAACTGCCTAAACATCACTGAACCTGAACAACTATGAGGCTTTAAAAAAATACTCAACCCTACTCTTAAGATATGGGTTGAAATCTCAAGGATAAGTGATATGTCTGCATAGCACTTTGCATTCTCAAAATACTATATAAGTGCCAACTATTAATAACTTTCTGAACTGCAGAAAGCAAGCTTTTTTCTACTTTCCACCAGAGGAATTAGTATCTGAATTATAAAAACCATATGGATCCACTGAAAATAGAATATAAGTTTTAAGAAGTTAAGGAGGAGATGCTAAATGACAAAATTACAAACCCAAAATATCTCCTGAACCATTGCATTTTTTTCCTAGGAAAGTGCAATTCTAGTGGAAGAATCCTGTCTTCATCACAGTCCTGGTTTTTTATACTCTCTTTTCCAGCTGACTTGACTGAAGCGCAGACCATTAATATCTGAAGTGCCTTGTTTTGATTATACTGGCCTTTGCTGGTACCAATCTAGTTAAGGTAGCACCAAGAATTTCCAGCATAAAACACATTTACAGGTTTATAACTTGGCTCTAAAAATTCTACTCCAAAAGACAGTGGGAGGCAGAAAAGCTGAGATGAGTGCATTATACTACATATCCTATGTGATGCATACTTGCTCACTATGGTATGCAAAGAGAAGGGATTAGCTTTAACTCTGAATTACTATGTTTCACAAGCCACCTAAAATGATACTTTTAACTTCCCCATTTATGTAATCAAAATAATGTTTTGTAAGTGTTTCAGCTAATTAAGAGCTTAATGTGCCTAATTTCACAGGTTGGCTTAAATCATAGAAGGTGTCAATATAATATAGGAATTGGAATGTCACATCTATTGATCATATTTATACACAAACATCCCCCCCTTCCTCCCCTCAGAAGTCAATCGCAGCTTTTCTCCGAAGGGTCAACCCCGAGGTGATGGGATGTTACACACTGCAAGTAGCACAATGCTGCCATTTGAAGAAAGGTTTAAATTAAGACCAAGGCTGAACAAATTAACTGTAGGTGTTCGCCTTTTTGCAAAAGATAAACTCAGAGGAAACTGCTAGAGTAAAGGGAGCTTTGCAGGTTGCTTAAAATGCTATTCTTAAAGCAACGAATATTTCTGGCCACTGGTATTGTACTTCCTCTAGCCCACAGAGGAACACAATACAGCTCTCCACTGCAGCAGAGCAACATTAAATATAAAAACTTGACATTAAAGGCCAGAGGGTAACAGCATCAGTGTGGGCGACCCATGCTCAGGTAGTGTTCAACTATTATCTCCAGTTTAAGTAGGCTGAAAATACGCAAATCCAGCCAGCACTGGTTTTAGATAAAATTGTCATTTTTATGGATATTTATAGTATGTGTCCAGTCTTGCAGAACTCCATCTTCCTCCAACTCATCTGTAATATAAACTGCTTTTAGCCCACATTAACACAATGTGTCACTGGCATACTTCTCACATTCTGTATAAGCCAGGCAGCAGATCAATACTCAGCTATGCTGAGAAAAAAAAAATCATTATGTTAGGATTCTGTTAAAAAACAGACACCAGGAGGATAAACCTGATGCACAGACACCATTCCATCTGGATGCATATGTAGATTACTGCTGCTAAACACATCCAAGTGGCTTTCTTTCCAATATATGGTTTTAAAGAATCCTACAGGTAGGACCTTTGGTACATACCCTAATCAGTCTTACCTGAAAAAAAAATAACCTCTCTGCTTCTCATGAGAGCTCTTTCTTCTGATCCAAAGTTTTCACCCTTTGTATCAACTCCCTTACCTATATACTGCCTGTGGTAAAATCACAGCACTGAAATTGGAATAGCAAAGCTATTTCCATCACAGCATCTGCTGATGAAACAAGCTTAGGTTTTTAACTTTTCCTTGGATCAAGGCGGAGTAAGAGGATTTAAGATAAAGACTTCAGAACCAATAACAGTAAACTAAAAATCAAAAGGAAAGCAGCCACACAAAAAAGTTTTTTTTAAAGTGCAAGTTCTATTATTTGAAGTTGTCTAACATGAAAGTCTCCTTGGAAAATTCACTGAGCATTTTGGGGTTTTTTCCCCTCAGTATTTTTCAGTCAGAAAAGTATGTATCTCACCTGCATCTGGTAATACAGTGCAGCAAGAACAGATGCAGGTCTGCTTGCCTCAGAAGTAAAGGGAAAACAAAACAGCACACAATCCTCTTCCTATTGTTCTCCCAACCTACCACATAAGAAAGAGAAACTGATGCCATGCCCCGTAGGTCAACAAACTTGAGCTCTGCGAGATGATAACAGCAGAGTTGAGATTCCTCTGAGACACTGTGCCTTCAGCTCAGCAAAGTTTAAATCAAGAAAACATCAGCTTCAATGTCCCAGCTGACCTTCACTAGTGTGGACTTGCAGAGAGAGAGAAATGGTCTCTCAGAGAGAAGCTCCAAAGCACGCTTCATCTTTGCAACACATCAGTCATCCAAAAAAATGGTTTGCAAATGTAATATAGGACTCAATGCTCCTCTTCCTGTAGATGTCCAAGCTCTTCCCAGTTTCCCAGAAGTTAAGGTAAGTTGACAGCAGTAAGAAACTTGCACAAAAAAGTTACTACTTATAAGATATTGAGACAAGACTGGAGAGAATCAAAGCCATGCTGTTAGCACCTTCAGTGAAATTCTTGTGTTTTAAGGGGTTTTGCTGCTATAGTTTTTAATTCTCTCCCACTCTGCTCAAGTGACTTGACTCTTTGTTTCTGCTGGGCTCATGGTACCATCACGTTTCATCATTTCACAACTCCAGTTGCCACGACAACAGGATGCAGCTTATCTGTGCTGTTTTCATATTTCCAGTTTTTGTTGCCATAACAACACAATCATTCTGGCTTTCTACAAAAACAGCAACTTTAAGCCACGTATTCTCAAGGATGCAGGATTCATCATACATGTGTCTTCGTGACAGAAGAGATTTGTACAGGCAATTTGTAAATTAAGCTGTTTTTTCTGAAGGGGGATTTTTCACTCACAGAAGTGAAAAGCTGACAGCAATTGCTAGAGGCAGACTGCTGAGACATCTAAAGCCTGGCCTTTAATAATAGCTAGAGTAATATAGCACTAGGCCACTTCCGAGTGGGGACTCCCCACAGTGTCAGACTGTGTCAAACTGCACAATTGTTATGTGATGTGAGTAAGCGCCCATACTTGTTTCACCCAGGCGGATCTGAATTAGACGCTAGATGCAATTCTCTCGAGTTTTAACCCAGTGGCCTCCCCATTATTACCAGCACCACCATCATGCAGCTTTGTGTTTGAAGGCCCATTTTAATTCTATAATTCGAGCTGTTGCTGCAGATTTCTTTTCAGACCCTGACCCTTTTCACTTTCAGGTGACTGCATTTTGAACTTTTATTTACAGGAAGTACACATTCATAAGACTGGTGAGAACGTTATACAAACACAGCATGCATAAACACAAAACAGTGATGGCTATGAGGGGTATCAGCTAACATGGCACCATAACTTCATTACACCCTCATTTATGTACTTCACTAATGAGACAAGCACAGGTGTCGAACACGGTCCCTCACATGAGATGAATAACAATAATACAGTCCAACCTGCTTTAGCCATGCTTGGTATCCAGAAGATATAAGTTGAAATCCATCTTTTGGCATGTGTATTCGGGGCTAGGAGAGAATAGACATAAAGAGAGACCTCCTTTTACACTGGGACCTAGCTAACCTAAGTTTAAATTCTGGAGCATTTTAAACAGTGTAGATTTTCTTAAGTCACATATGAAGGTTTAGTCCCCAGATTAGTTCTTGTTTACTCCTCTGATATCAGCTGCTTTAAGAACACTTTTCTAATACAACAACCACCATTTTTATTATTTCCACCATTTTACATTTCAACTCAGTATATATAGGTATTTCTTTAAAATTTCCACACAAATGCACTTGGATCAGCATAGCCTCTGTGGTGGCTGCAGCAGCAGAGACTAATGGTCATTAATGCTTTTACCACTACATAAAGCTAAATGATTTCAAAACAGCAGTAGTCAAGCTGTGAGAGTGTTTTCACAGGTACCAACCTCAATGCTTTCAGACCAGACACTGGACAACATGAAAAGTTTATGGAAAAGCCCTGAAAAGGCACAGCCTTAATACTGGGGTAACAGCAAATTATACTCACACACAGCCATAAATTACGCCTCAAGCTGACAGACAAACAATCTCCTCCACATTTACTGCTTTCATGCCTTAATGGGTTGAGGAAAAGACAAGACATCCAATAGCTTTGGAAGCACAAAACATATATAGCATAACTTACAGCTAGAAAAAGGTATGCAACAAAAACACTGTGTATCATGACGTTCGTTTGCAGTTTGAAGACATTTCCACAATTAAGTGGATTCAACTGTTCCCCCTTCCCTCCCCAACCTAACCCCCCCCCCCCCCCAAAAAAAAAAAGATGTTTAGAAATTAAAACCACACCTAGGAGCAGGACCAGACAGAACATCTGCAGACTCCAAGTTCAGAGACCTTTCTTACTCCTGGAAACCACTTCATGATCCTTTTCTTAATTCACTGTAGTTGCCCTCAAACCAGCAGATGTGTGCCCCTACCACTCCTTCTGGAAGGCTAGAAACATCTTTTTTTCTTCTCAGAATGGTTCTGTTCAAGGTTAGTTTAACCCTGTTCGTTCTTGTGTCAAAAGCATTTAAGTTGTGTGAACTGTGTCCACCTTGGTACTTGTGGCAGTAAAATATACAATTGATTGGAAAGGAAAAATGTGTGACCACCGAATGATGAACATTCACCACTATGGCGGGAGGGCTGTCCAGCCTCGGAATCTGAAATTAAAACAAGAACTAAAACTAAGATCTTTCCTCTAAAGAGAAGTACAGATGCAGGATTTTACAATATACTTTGAACATTAGTTATTTTTGCTTCTCTATAGTTCAAATTGAAAACCTCCTAAATCTTTCAAAGCAGTAGGTAAGATTATGCCCTGGTATCCTAGCCAGTACTCTCAGTTAAACATGAATTGTAATAACCACTATTGTGCTGATAAATTAAAGTCAAGTATATCTGGTTACTGCATTTACCTGCGGAGTTTGGACTTGCAATGCTTAACATATTAACAAACTATGTTTTAGGGGACTTCTCACACAGCCAGAAGCATCATGCTCCAAGATCTAATCCTTACTTCAGCACTACCTTCGTGGGTGGTTAGTCTCTCTACTGCTGTAAAATGAGGACAACAGTCATTTTACCACCTCACAGGTTTGCTGAGAGGAACTGCTGACTTTTCTGCGTGCTTTGAAAAGGGAGGAAACTGTAAGAAAGGCTACATATCTGGCAAGAACACTACAGAAACCCACATTTTACTTCTGGCTGAAGTGCTTGAGTTGTTTTTTCAAAATAGCACATCATAGAATACCTACCAAGGGGGGAGGGGAAAAGCCTTAATAAACCTAATTGTCTTTTGAAATCACAGTTTCAGAAGTAGAGAGACCTGAATACCAGTCTCAGATTTGTCAAGGTTGACACAACAAATCTGTGAAAAATTACTTAATTTCTTTCTGTTTCTGTCACCTACCCTTCAAATTAAAGGATAACATTGAAGCTTTCTTGTAAGACCAGCAGGCTGCTTAACATTTGTAAAGCCCATCAGTCTAGAGTAGTTTGAGTAATTGGTTTAAGACACTGATTTAAACCATTTAATTTGAAGACCCCGGTCCTGCAACTATGGAAGCATTAACAGATCTACTGCTATAAACAGGATTACTCTCATGCAGAAGTATCTCCAATACCAATATCCAGTATCAAAGATAACACTACATCTACAACACAAATTCTTTGTGACTTCTACACAAAGTTGCTGGAGTATTAGCAATAAAAGTAAGCAGGACTTTCAGCGGATTAGCAGCTACTGTGAACTTGATTACTTTTTCAGTGCTGACAAGTTAAATATACAAACAGGAGAAACTAAGATCCATCACTCTTCCCTCAACACCGTATTTATAAAATCCTCTCAGTGAGGCATGTCTCCTCTACATTTGATAAATCTACCCTCATCTAAGAAGAAAATAAACTATATAGAAAAGAAGCAAATTTTACCAGTATGAGGTATGTCACTATCCACATACTCCTGCTTATGTCATTGAAGTGGCATATTTGTACAAGTGAGTCTCCATTCACATCAAACACAAGGACTGATCGAAAAGCATAATTTAATTAAAATCTCAGATTCACAATTGGCTAAACTTCTATAACCAGTCTCCTAAATTTTGAACTTCTGTGGTTCTTCTAGGCACATTGTGAATGACCCCTAGGAATACATTCTGCAGCATGGACAGGCAATTAAGTAAGTACATCTGGTTCAAACATGCCTAATTTCAGTACCTGAATGACAGCAGACACAACTGTAAAATGACAGAAGAGGAAACCACATATGCTTGACAATTTAAAAAATAAGATAAAATTGCCCCTCTTCCCCCACCCTTTAAGAGATGTGGGACACTGACAACTGCCTTGTTTGAAAGCTGTACTATTTTACCAATCAACACTAAAATCTTCCACGATTATGATCCATTCAAGGCAGTTCTATCAGCAATACAATTAATTGCCCAGCAAGACCTACTCATTTTTGTATTGTCATGAGTATACACCATTTATGCTCATGGTTCAACATCATTCTTAAGCGTAGTATTTTCTCTTAGCATCTGCTCCAGCATTTTCCATGACTAGAAGTCAGGCTGCCAGGGTAATTTTCCTCTCTTTTTCAATAGCTACAACAATGTTTGCTTTCCCCAAAAAGTAACTCTGAGGTCACTCTAACTGATAATTTCTATCATGCTATTTTGTGAATATTTCACATTTTAATCTAGGTGAGTGACTAATTTGTAATATAATTCTGTCTACTTCCTTTTCCAAGACATTCACATTTATTATTGAGGACTTGCTTTAAAAATGAGCCTTCCATCACTGCAGATGGCTTATTCCATAACCATCAGCAACTTATTCACAGTTCTGAAATGCAATTTTACCCTGTATGAAATGCCTACTTTCTCTTTAGTCTTCTTGGTGGCCACAGAACTTGTCATCTATATATTACCCACATATTAAAATTATTATCTGTATTGCAATTGTCTATAAACCCGTGAGTCGGAATAGCTTACTTTGCTCATCTTTTTTTTCTGCAGCCCCTGACTTTTTTCCTTTAGCAATCTACTCTTCCATTTTTAATCCATTTGATTTCTGCAGTCCCTAGCAAGGCCCAGAACAACAGAATGGTTTCTGAGAACAAGTCAGTAATTTAAAATTCAGGGGTACCCTCTTCGCTTCCCTACAAAGTCTGAGTTTTAGAGGACATTTAATTACAGGCCTGAGTTCCTATTTTCTAAGCCTAAACACAACCCCTGAAGGCTTACAATATTTGAGTCACAGCTGGAGCTGTGGTTACTATACAGTTTAAATATCAGCCTCTTCACTGTGCAATTTGTTTTGAAAATCAAATCAGATGCCGTGTCATAAACAAGTGCTAATTAAGTACTGAGCGGAAATTGGGCTTTTTTGTGCAAGAAGGGTTCTTAAATATCTGCGTCTTCACTTTCATACGAAAGGATAAATATGTCAAGAGTGATAATTATAAAAGGAAACCTACTATGGTACTTGCAAGGCAGTACTGCTGCTTCTCCATTTCATCTGCTTTCACGTGAGAAGAAAAAGGGGAGTGGGGAGGTGGAAGTTGAGACCTGTATGAAATATATATGTACTAAGGATCTTATGAATCTGATCATATAACCATAATGCTTCCTTTTCCCTCAGAGAGGAAGTTCATTCTGGCTTTCCATCACATACAATTTAAATAGGCAAGCTAAACTCATCTCTCTCTGTCACTGCAAAGCAACAGTGAAGCTACTTGTACTTTCATTCCTTTTAAGTTATGAACTACACACAGTATTTATTTGACAATAACATTGCATTCATTAGCTATAACACCTTGTTTGATAAATATCAAGAACAGGAATAATGCGTATTAATACTCCAAAGGTTGCCTCTGAGTAGCAATATTCACGACTCCATTACCTAACAGGCTCTCGGCTACAAAGGCAGGATTGGATCTGTCACTCACTGAGATGGGAAGGCATCGCCAGTTGCACTGAAGACTGTCCAGCTGAGAAGACTTCCACAGCAAAGGAAAATATCGCCTGTGGTTTAGATCTCATTAATGAGTTCGTATGCATTACAGCAATATTTGAACTTCTGCTACAGAATATAAAACTTCATGGCCCAAACAGGTACCTTACTCCGCTGTCCAAAGCAGTACTCAAAATAAGGCACAGTTAGGTCTCTGGACTCTAATTCAACAAAACCAAAGACTAGACTTCTTTTTTTTTTCCTAACAACTATTTTTTTTCCCCAAATATTTCATTATTATCAGGAGAGGAAACCACAAACTCTCCAATTCCAAAACCATAAGCGCTACCAATAGTTAAGCATGCTCTTTGTGGGATTTTGTGGAAGGAATGAACAAACACCGAGTCGGCTGACTGTCAGATCTGAGAGTTTGATACAAACTCCTTCAGAAGGACATGGCACTCCCAACAGTTGGCTCTCACTCTGCCCGCAAAAGTAATGAATTCACTGCACATGGAGAATACGGCCACTCTTGTTCCTTAGTGAATTTGTTTGGAGTTTGTTGACCAGGATCTGCTCAAAAACATGGAGAATGCCTATTTATATTCCTTGACAGATAAAAAGACACAAGTTTTTATATCCTGCAAGAGTAGCAGCTACCAGGAAAACTACTTTTGTAACATGAAACACCTCGATACCTTCTTAAGGGCTCACAAGAATACAAAGCTACAGTATTCAAAACCAAATGGAGACCTGCAACAGCACTCCATTAATCTTTGGACAAAGTAACAGCAAGCTCTGCAAACGTGCTTACTATAGCAGCATAGAGATTCCCTTCATGCCCATAAGTAAGAACATGCTTGATTTCACAGCCACTTGACATTTTAAGTCTGAAATTCAAGTCCTATATTCAGCCTCCTTCAAGACTGCAAGATCCATGGTGAAGAAAAGAGAAGCTGCATTTCTCATGCTACTGTCTGAATGTGTGCCAGGTAAGTATCCAACAAGAACAGCAGCATTCACAGTGCAAGCATTGTGTCCAAAACAGGAGCTGGAAGCTTGTCTAGAACAAAAGTAAAATGAAGCTGCTGCCTTTTAAGTATCTTGTCTCTTTTTCTTAAGTCCATAGGTATGTCAGAAAGCACATTTGGATTCTAATTTTTCACTGAGACTCAGAGCACCAGGAATAGAAAATTCTGTACTTGAGTAAAAAAAAAAAAATACAGCCAAGGCGAACAAAATTAAGAAGTCTGGAAAACTACGATCTCTATAACCACCAAAAGAACCTACAGTGCTAACTTTCACCTTCCTAATCTCCTGCTCCATCTTAGGTAGTGGACAAACAAGCATGCACAAGAGATGGGCTAGAGGTCTATGCCAGCTATCCTGGAAGGAAATCTGTAGTTCACATGTTAGGCAGACAAATTTCTAAGAGGAATACCCTTTTTTTCCTAAAAAAATGGAAACGCTTTCAAGAGCGGGCTCCAGCACTCAATCACATTTTCTGTTTAACTAGTGAGCTCTTGTCTTCTGAGCAGACTCAAGCCAAACATTTTCCTGTCCAACAAAGTAACAAAAAAAATATCCTTTTTACAGGAATGGCCATTTTATTCCAATTCATTTTCCTCAGAAAGCATTGTGCTACAACTACAATATGGGACCTATTCACTCATGCTAAGTAACTTGGAACCCATACCTCACTGCCCCAAGTACTTACTAATATTAAATTTCCCTTCCTGAGCTAAATGTCCTGTACCGAGTTCAACGCTATGACAGTCCTCAACTCCTTAAGACTGGCACAAGAGGTAAATGCTCCTTTGTTTGACTTGACTAGAGGAAACTCCTCCTCAAAACAAGAAGTACAAAGAAGCCTGCTGTCTCAGAGGACTACAATGCAAGAACAAAGAGGGGGCAACAGAAGCAGCTGAAGCTACCTAACGGGCAGCCTCTGGCAGCATCCCCATGCAGAACAAGTATCTGTAAGAAGACTAACCAGAATAAGTCTAAAATGTTGCAGAACTGACTCACCAATCTTTAAAAAGGAAAGAAAATAATAAAAAAATACAAAACAAAACTCCACCACACCACAACCAGACAAACAGTATGTCCTGTATCCCAAGAAAGGAAATCTACTGAGACTGAGTACTGATAACTATTGCCAAAATGAAGTAGACACCATGGGAGGCCTAAGTAAATCTACTCCCAATTTAGAACAAATTAGAATTAGTGCTAGACTAACCCAATCTTCTTCTATAAGAAGATCACTGAAGTCCAGACAAATTAGAAGTAGTTAAGCATTTGATAGATGGCATGTAGGAAGTTACCAGTTAAAATGGAGAGGATTAGGATTAATACCAGCATTGTAAGGAGGATAGAAAAACTAAAAAGGGTAGAGGATCACAGGTTATTTTGAAAAGGGAAGCATCAAGCTGTACAGAGATTGATCCTTGTTGAAATCAGTTATTAATACTGAAATTAATGTTAAAATATTCTCACTAATGACTAAAAAACCCAAGAATTAACAAAGTGCTAATGAAACTGGCTGAAGACAAAGTTAAGAGACATTATAAATACATAGGACACAATATCTTGAAGACCTGGGTAACAGAACCAACACAAGACGTATGTAAACTACACAGTAATATTACTTCCACTATAAACCAGGAGCTCAGTAACTGAGAATAGGGGCAGAGGCCCTGGGATATGTTACTCATTAGATAATGACAGCTCACCAATAAGATGCAGCCATGAAGATAGTAAATACTACTATAGGACATTATGTGAAGTGAAAAACTCCCAGAAGAGAGAAATTAGGATTACTGCTTTTGTACACGGAACCAATAACACTTTTACTGGAATATCTGTCACTCACGTTCCAGGGAAATGAATAAAATTCTGCAGTTGTTTAAAAAGGACTGCTAAGATGATGAAGAGTTACAGGAAACATCTTATGATGGAAAGAAGAAAAAATGCTTGTTTAGCCTGACCAGATCAAGCTCAGAGAATACAATTGCTCTCCACAAATATATGAAGAACACAAGGGAGCAAGAAGAGCTGTTTAAGCTCAAGGACAATATTGGCACAAGAACAAACGAGAATGAATTAGCCATGAATGAAGTTAAGCTGAAAAATAAGAATGAGGATTCTAGCTTTCAATGTAGTTAAATTTGGAATAGATCTACAATGGTGTAGCAAAGAAAATTCCACTCAAGAACGACTTTGAGCAGCTTGCAAAAGGGACTAGAGAGTACGCTGTCTGCCAGTATTGGACTTACACCCATGCTCCACGAGACCTGTTCCAGTCCCATGTGGAGATGTTACCTCTCCCTGATGGGCTCTGCACTGCTTTGCCTCTGCATAAAGTCTTATTTTAAGATCAGTAGGACACGGATTTATAGGAAAATCTTCTTGTCAGTAAAAAACTTTCAAGACATTGATGCTTGTTTATAAAAAACAGCTGTGACAATGTACAAGAGCAACACAATACACTGGAATAATCCCAGTCAAAAGAAGAAATAAAAGGAAAAAAGTTACAAAATTAACAAGGACTGAAGATTTTCATTATTTCAAACCTAACAATAACAGAAAACACCTTCTATCATATTTGAAGAGGGTGTTAACATTGTCTGGATTTCTTTAGAAAACTGCTGAGGATGCTTCCAGGACCCATCTTCTAAAACAAGATCAATCCATCCTTTTGTGAGACTACACCCCCTTCTCATCATTCCAATTTGCAAGAGATGAATGATAGCTGGCTGCGCTTCTCAATACTGTTGAGAGTTTTGGCATGTAAGAAGGAAGGGCATTGAGCAGACCCAATGAACAACCTCCCTGGAGAACTGCCAGCACCCTCCTAACAGACAGACTTTGAGGCCAACTATCCATAAACTAAAAGCAGCTCCCACATAAACACTGCTCCATTCTGCATCGCTCTCACAATAAATTATAAATGACATGTGTAAAGAGGGAGAGTGACTATATTGTATGACGGACTTTCATGCTAGACCATTTTTCTCTGAAACAACTAGAGGGTGTTTTGGTAGCAATATGGATAAGCCTGGAAACAGTCTAGCCCTGCTTTGTATCCACGGGAAGGCAGTCATCACCTTTCTCTGGAGTATTTCATCCATCTTCCTATAATTGAAAAAAAAAAAACAAAAAATATTTCACAGTCTTTAAGAATAACTACATCTTTAGCTGAAAACATCAAGAGAGAGGAATCATACAAACAGAGAGAATCTACATGTAGGCACAAAGCCAGACGAAGGAAAAAACACAGAGTTCTGCACTGGCTGGTATTTCCCAAACTCTCTTTCTACAATCTTCAGATCCATTTTGCTCCAGGTGCTTCTGAAGATGGGCCATCTCACAGTGACTGCATTTAGAAGTACTGACATGGCTACTGTTAGAAGTACACTTATTACTGTTCTGCTAACATACAACTGCACCTCAGAACTTCTTCATTCCTTCATATTCGAGCCCTGCAATGCTTCTCTTCTTACCAAGGGATGAAGGAAGTTAAACCAGCATTTAGGCTCCTTGCTTCTGCTAGTCCAAACTGGTTACTACAGCAGATTCTGCCAAGAGGTTGTGCGGCTCCAGCTCACAGACTGTAAACGCTTCTGTCCTTCCCTCAAGATGGTGGAAAGACCCAAGACCCCTTGCTGAGCTCTCCCATTCTTCCTAATTCTCTCCTTCCTGCTGCTCTCATCAAGATGAATGCACAGACCCTGTTTCAGCAGTGGGGGGAAGGAAAATTAAATTGGATGTTTCTCCATTGTTAGTACAGAGGAGGACTAGAAGCAGCTAGAGAGCACAAAAATGTGATCAATCTTTTGTTTCCAAGCAAAATCGCTGTGGAAAAGTGGAAGAATTTAAAACTGGAAGTCTTCATTGCCGCTTCCCAAACCCAGTGCCATCACTGCTAACAAATTTGGCTGTGCACACAGAGCTGCAAGCAGGCTGAGCACCCATTGGTTAATGGAACCACTGAACTCGCAGATGAAAGAGAAAAAATGAATTTTAATGCAGTTTTTAGAAATACTTGTCATTGTTTCAGCATTGCCATTTAGTGAATGGGACCGATTTCTCTCTCAGTAGGGGATATTTTAATGATGTAACAATGTACTTCCCAGAAGAAAGACAAGCCTCATGAGGCAGATTAAAACTGAAAATATTCAGATCCCATTAAAAACAGACAGTTTAAAGCCATTTTTAAAATTAATTTTGTTTAATGATAAAATGTGTTATCTTAACAGGTGGCTAGCCAATTGTAAAATTAACCAAACCACGGTCAGAAGCACAAGGCTAGCTATTAGAAGAACGGGTTTCTTTCTAGTCTGTCTTCTATTATCAGTATACCATGACCCTACACAAATTCCTCCAGTCCATGACCACAGGCAAATTTCTGAGCTTCAACTTTCTCCTTCTGCAAAGCAGGGGTAGTATTTGTCCAACACCACAGTTCCTCAAGACCTCAGATAAAGAGACATTAGAAAATACTGCTGCTTAATAAGCAGGGACATATTTAATACAGCTCCCAGGATTTTTATTTTCAACAGTTTCCATGGGATCAAGAAGTTTTTCTGAGCACTAATCAGCATCCTGTCAAGAAAACAGCTTCATGTTTGATTGCTTATTAATTGTATTTTGAGCACTTACTGCAACCACTGGACTCTGTCATGCTACAACTCATTTTCAGTTTCCACGGCTAAACACACACTGCATTCAGCCCTTCTGTGCAAAATCACTCAAAATATATAAATAATACATCTTGTTGAGCACCTCCTGAATTGTAGGAAGGAGGAAATGAGGAAGACTGAAGGATATATTTTTACAAACACTAGATAAGTTTGCCACTGAGAATGGCTAAGTATTACACAAATGTCACCAGCACACATGGAGGTTAGAGATGACACAATATAAGTAGACAAGGAAGTGAGAAAACAGCTTATTCCATCTGTGTTGTTGAATTTAGCGTGAAAATTTTATTCAAAATCAAGTTGCTTGGCTTGCTGGTTTTGCTGTTCTTACCCATTTACACCCTAAATACTGTTGCAGCAATCACTGAGAAAAAGAACGTGACAAAAAATGCACCTATACAGATTAGAAAAGTCAGTGGAATCCCTTCACTCAATTCTTAATGAAAATTCATAACTTCCAGGTAAAAGTGACTCTCCTTGCAACAGAAAACAAGTACATTTCATTAACAAGATTTATGATACAAGCAAACTACCAGCACAGTGAAATCTAAAAACAAAACAGTGGATGAACACATTCACCTGACAAGTGCCTCCAGTCAACACTGTACATCAGGAAGTACTTTCCGATCCCCACTTTAAATGTTTTTAGGGCGTGCATTTTAAATGCACCAGACCATGAAGCTTCCTCTGCCATTTAACTTCTAGTTTCAAGTCACTCTTTAGTAGCTGCTAACACTGAAAATAAAAAAACCCAATGTAACTTAGTATTATCATCCCATTTTTGACCCAGAGATCAGAGCTTGGTTGATCACTGGAAATGCTCCAAAGGTCACCATTTCGGTTTTTCTTCACTAGGCACCTCTTAAAGAGGCAATCTCCAAACACTGTACCTTTCTACCTTACCTCTAGAGCCAAAGCAGAATAATTTTATTTTGTTCCTCTGAAATCTTCATTACTTCTTTACATATCACAAGCCACTACTACAGATTATGGAGAATGTTGATGCCACTGCACATGTCTTGAATCTTCCAAGGACTATTTAGGAAACCCTCGGCCTAACCAAAGTTTGTGGTTTATTTAGTTGTGGTAACCAAAGTCTGCTTTATCTTACTGATGAGAATGATAATTTAGTACCAAATACTCATGAGGAACTATAGCTTTGCTGACTGGCAAATAATTTGCCAAGGCAGATTAGTTTAGCTGCATAAAATAAATATCCACCTGCACATACTAGCACTAATCAGGGCGTGAAATTAAACTTTTTATTCATTGGGAAATAACTGCTGCAAGGCGGCGATTTAGTCTGGGAAGCAAATATTAAGGTCAGCCTATTCTCTCTGATGTTTATAGTATATATTACAGTGCAGAGAGCACGGTGCAACAAATTCTGCTTTTTAAGTCTAAGAAACTAAATACTTCAGTGATACAATAGTGAATTTGCCATTTGCTTTTCTAATTGCATTCATTTAGTGGAGCAAAGTGGCTGAAATGAAACATTACCAGAGAAGCAAGGGTGAAGTTACCAAAGTACCAAAGGCCTGCACCAAGTGCGGAAAAATTTACAGCACAAAATTTGGGACAGAAGAAAATAAATCAACATTTTCTTTACAACATACTAGTTCCATCAAATTCTCAAACTAAGAGGATGTTATTTCAGTTCTACTGGAAAAAATTATTAAGCATATGTATAATATTCAAGCAGGATTTGCAAACCCACATTCAGGAGGCAACTCTCTGCTATCCCAGCTGTTTGACACAATTATTTTCAACGCTTTCGTGCCACCCTTGCTTTGGATACCCAGGATTCCCTGCCACAATGACAGCACAAATATGTTATTAGGAAGATTCTCAAAGCAGAGCTTTATAACAATAGCTAACAAGTCCTGGATCTTAAAAGTCCCAGTCCTACTGACATCATAAATCATACAGGTTCAGTGCAAACAGATCCTCTTTTAAAGCAGCAGCTTTTGTCCATTTGTTCCATGTATAAATATATATATGTATATACACACACAAATAGTATGAAAAAAAACCAAACAGATATTCCAAGTCTATTACCCTTCAGCCTCCACCTGCACTGACTATTCCCCACTGTATTACCTGTCAGTTATGCAGAAGCTCCTACAAACATGAGAATATAATAATTAAGGAACTTCAAGGTTTTCTCTCAATAAAAAAAAAACAAATACCTAAACAAAAAAAACACCAAAGATGCATCTTAAGAGACAACCAAAAGGTTCTGTGAACTCCTGTGAAACTGGAAGGCCATCAGGACCTCCTAGAATCAAATAATCCAGAAAGAAAAGGAAATGTCAGGGTAAAATGGAAAAGACACACTCATGAAGAACGCCAGCATCAACATCTTCATCTTCACAAGCCAAGGAAATTAAATGAAGTACTGCAAATTGATTCATTTGGAAAAACTGAGAAAGTGAAACTTCATGAAATATCACGCTACTGCCTCCCAAACCACCCTAGATGGGATCCCAAACTGGTCAGGTACCGCTCCAAGCACTGCTAATTAAACACAACTGAAGTTGTCACTAGTCCATTCAAGAAAACAGATGTTGCTTCATAGAGCTTTGATATTTTTCTTAAATACCTTTCAAAATGAGGAACAAAAAATATGAACTCTTATAAAAGGGCTTTATTGTATTTTTATAGCATATTACATACCTTGTAACAATCATTCTGTTAAGTGTGAATGTCAGTTTTATTTTCTGTCCCTTTTTTCCTGGCTATTTACAAGCTTTGTAAGAATCGTTCCTTAATTAAGTCTAAACATAGTTTTATATAAATGGATTCCTGGAATTAAAAACGTTCAGACTTAAGAAATGATTGTTACAGAGACTGTAACAGGCCGTAAAAAAGAATGCCACTTTAAACAAAGATTTCTCATTTTAATTAAAAAGATAATCATCAGAACATTCGTACACTTAACAGAACCATTTGAAGCTACTTTGAAAAAATATCTACTGTTCTATGCAGGCATATGTAGCTTACTTTATATGACATTTAATCAAAGTCTCAGTTGAGCCTATTGCACTCATACTTTAAATACTGTATCTACAGTTTTAAACACTTTATTCAAATATGGAAGTTACTTATTGAGCACCTCATTTCTCGTACTTTTGTAAATGGTTATGACAACAGAAATCCCATATTCTTGAAGGCATAAAAACAGAGCTCTGTAAGGCAAGCAGTTTTGGAAAGGGTTTTTGTGAGGCTTTTTTTAAGCTAACGGGCACATTCGCCTCTCATTTTAACTTGTGCATCAGTCTCTTATACACTGTGCTTTAAGAAGAGCATAGTTTTAGATGTAGTTTTGTAGAAACATGAAAAGGGGCTGAGGTGAACTGAGACAGGTTCCACTCTGATAAAGTCCTTGGTGTAGCTGCAGAACACTGGACCATATCATTTACAAGATCATATTTTAAACCTACGAACTGGCTTTTGTTCAAAAAAAAAGCTTTGAAAGATGACATGTAGAATACATGATAAAAAACACTCATTCACCAGCAAAACCTGTCTTCCCTGGTGAGCGGTAGCTTAGTATTGCATCATGCTAATACACAGCTATTAAATATCAGAAATAAAACAGGCCCTCTTAAAACATAGAGGCAAACTGAGTAGGCAAATGTAGTTAAATAAATTACTTAAACTTTAAAGTATTAGATTATACATATCGTAGCTGACATGGGATAACTAGGAAACTAGTAGCAGATATTAGCTAAATGTAATACTGTTCCACTGGCAAGTAATCAAGCCAGTATCAGCTAGTAAAAAGGTGGCCGCCTTTTGCTCCCATCAAAAAGTTGTATAGACATGAACATGCAGGAAAAAAAAGTCCAGTTTGTCTTTCAAAGTATCAACTATAGATACTTCAAAGCAAGATTATTTCATTCATAATATTAGTGTTGGATGAAGTCTCCACATGACTTTTCTATTAGAATTAGACATTAAAATAAAAAACAAATTGCCACATCCATCTTGCCTGATACCTTATCACTCGGGAGAGCTGCTGAAAGTCAATGCCAAGAATTAGGTACTGACATTTTTAAGTGGAAAAAGTATTATTTTCCAGAGAAGCACAAAAATACTACCACCTACAAGGCTGCTTTTCAACATGAAATGAAACCTACCAAAAATCTATATCAAAACAAAACTACCAAAAGCTGGAGAGATAATGGGTCTCATGGATTTGAGCATTTACCTACGATGGCACTTGGGAAAATCAGTAATTAATAGCAAAGCCCACCTCAATCCAAACTGCAAGCCACCTAATACGGAAGATGTACATGGGGCTCATCACACACTTGGATGAATGGGATAATACACTGTGAATGATTCAGCATTAGTTGAGAGGATGCACAAGCTGATCTACTACCTCCATGTAGATAACTGTACCAATGCCACTGCTGCAGTACCTAAATACATTCTGAGTGCTGAAAGGCAGAAAGAACAAGATGCTTCCTAGGAGGGCCAAGCTGATACCTGCAACTGATTCCTCATGTAGCAAAACAACCCAGCTGAGCCACACCTCCGTGAACACTAAAAGACACCATCAATCCTGACAAACACTTCATAAGCATAATTAGAGTCACGTTCTAGACAGATACGCACTAAAAGCCTGAGATGTGTTAAATTAAAGCTTTTCTGATTCTTAATCTGTAAGCAAAAATACCCCAAAAAGTTCAGAGAGGACAGAGGAAAGCCACATCTTTCACTGCACTTTTTACAAGCATTTTGCATACAATAGGCATCTTAGTAAAACATTGAGGAATTTGAGTTAGCTTTTAGTTCTCAGTACAGTCTAATCTTGATAATTCCTCCCTTTATCTGGTGCACTTAACAGATGCATCTCCTGTAAGAGCAGCTCTCTCTCACGCTTAGGTCCCTCCCTGGTGTCAGGAAGCTTTACTGTTCAAGTGGAAGACAGCCAGCTGCGAGATGGACAGTGATTCCGTCAGGTCCCAGGCTCAATCTTATGGAAGATCTCAAATGCCTGGACTAAGGCTTTGGATGGGAATCTTAGCACAGGGGGTGAAAAAAAGCAGCATATGAGAAGTCAGCGTGGCATGTTCACAATGCTGTCTGGCAGAAGACAAAAACGTTTCAGCAGAAACTTTTCAGGATACAAAACTCACTATCTAGAGGTAAGTTGTAATTACCAAGCTTGGCCAAACATAAGTGCAGCAGGATCTGGGACACTCCTTTGGCCAATCACACACCAAAGAGGGTAGTTTATTATTGCTAATTGCTATCTTACCTATTTAGGTATCCATAGCATTTTCCCACTTCACAGAGCTGAGACTCTATAAATCTGACAAACTTGGAGACTACTAGAAAAAGAGTAAAAAAGTATCACGAGAAACAAGTTCTACAAGATTAAAAAAGATGAAGTCTAACAAGTGCTTTGAAGCTCAACTGAAAATTAAAATTTGCAACTAGCGTTTCCTCCGTTTCATTTTGGGCGTATGTTCTGAAGGTTTAATAGAATTGGTGCTTCTTGATGAGCTTAAATTTAATTCTGTACCACTGGAAGCACTAATCCAAAACAAACTTTTAGCAAGTGCTGCCAGTCATTTAAACTATATCCTTAGGGGAAAAAACCACTTTTGGGCACCCAAAATTTACATTCAGTTCAGCTGGCACCAGTTTGTTTTAATTTCTAAATCTTATGTTCCCAGCCAAAACACTTAGAAATACGAACGAATGAAGAAAGAGAGAATGAAACTACAGTTTAAGTGCATCATGCCTCAAATCTAAGTAAACGAGCCACATTTGAAGAGCATCTTGGATGCAAGTACCCCCCAGGGCTGTTTTCCATGCCAAAGGCCAAATTGCAAACCTAAACAATGTAAGCGCTCTTCACGTTCACTATCAATGATGTGCTGCTGCAGCAGCAGGTGAAAGATTTAGGTGTCAGTATTCACAGCTCTCAGGGCAGAATGGAAGGAAAACCCAAATAAAACTGCACAGACACGGTGTACAGTACAGAAGAGTGGTCTAAGGTGAATAAATAAAGAGGAAAACCCAAGAATTATATGCACAACTCCTCCCGGTGCCTGTGGGCCCCTCTGCCAGCTCCTGCCTCACTCGAGTTTAACTTCTCCCGCTCCCAGGTGGCACCCGCAGCCCACTACCCCCTCGAACACAATGACACCCTACCACGGGTTTGGGGGCCCCGCTTCCGGCACGCAGCCCTCCCTGGCAGGCAGCCCCCTCCCAGCACCCCACGGCGCTTCTGGGCCCCGCTCACCGCCCTCCCC
>NW_010183043.1:0-9355 GCF_000695765.1 Mesitornis unicolor
CCCAAGTGCAGGACCCGGCACTTGGCCTTGAATCCAGCCACCACTGGTTACTCATCACGCACAAGGCAACGTAATTCCACTCATTTCTCCAGTTTTGGCATAAAACCAGCCAATGTTTTTTGCTTCACTTTCGGGGCTCAAACTGGCAAAGCACATGTTAAGGTTAGAGGCCTTGACAAACTCTGGAACAATTGGAAAGTTCTCATAGCTTATAACATCATTTACAGATAAAGCTTTATCTCCACTGACCCTATTACTGTCCAGGAAGTCAAACTCCTCTGCTTACAGTTTGTTTAAAGTGTCTAAAGGACACACTCCCTTGGCCTTTAGGGAGCAGTATAAAACTCACATACACTGGCCCATGTTTTCAGAAGACTAAGACTCTGGGTGGTTACCAACACGAGTGAGAAAAGGATAGATGGATCTTATTCCTCTGCAGAACAGACACAATATAGCAGCCTTTCTCCTCCATCCCCTTTGAAGTAAACACCACCACAGAGGAGATGATGGAAGAGACAGAAATTTGATGTGAACGCACCTAGGAGTAATCAAGAAAATATCTTCCTCTGCAATTTGTCCAGAACAGCATGCCCTGCTTAAAGGAAGGAACTCCTGCCTGAAAGGAAGTTCATTCAGAGTGAGGGAGCTCACGCGTGTGCAGCATAAGGCGTATTCTACACCTGTTTCTTATATGGACACTTGTGAGGTTAAGAGAGATGATACAGTTGATCCCATCTAACAGTGCACTGTGGCTGAGATGGAGAGCCGGGTGCCCTGCCACCATCCTCACTCCCACTGTTTGTGTTGCAGCAGCTCCAGGTTCATCAGAACACTTAATGAGGCAATTCAATCATTCAACCCAGCAGAAAACCAGTCCAAGTTTAAAAAAAGAAAAAAAAGGATTTGCTTTCTCCTGGGCTAGTAAGCTGCATCAACCCAGAATAGAGCCTGAAGAGCCCAGGAAGCAATACAAGGAGAAGAACTGGGTAGCACTCAAAGCAGCAGGAAAGGAAGAAGACCACTTCCACTGGGTAGCACTGAGTGGCTAGTCTGGTTTGTAGCATGTTGTACATCACATCACTCGATTGGAGTCAGTCCCTCAGTCTCACTCTGCACAAGGCATGTTGACTGATTATTGCACAACAAATTTTTATCATACCTCATTGCCCAGTAACTTCCAACAACAGATACAGCTCTCACCATGCTGGCAAAGCTTCATAAACCAATAGGGCAGCAGGGATCAATCCTAGCAGGGAAGCTGTCCTTGCCTTGAAAATAAAAAAAACATAATCAAAGAAGAGATGCTTTCCTTCCAGAAAAGTGGTGGGGCACAACTGCTGTATTCTCTGACAGCCACCCACTGGGGTGGAAAATGTTTTCTCTCTGGGAATGCTGCTTTCGGCGAGGTGTCAGAGAACGGTGCTGTCACCAACCCTGGCCACACTCATGTTTTCCATGTCTCTTTCTATTTTTTGTTTTCACATAGTTACTTGTGCCCTTTATCTGGCTGAAGCAGGAGCCATTTTTCTTCTGTGGAACATTGCTTCCCAGGACGAGTCTGCCTCTCTCTTTCCCCTTCTCCCTTCACCTCTCCTCAACAACTTGAAAACCATGCCTTAAATTCGGTAAAGTAACTGAAGACCTTGTTTACTGTCATCAGAAGAGTCTAAAGGGCTTGCTGTGACAGATGCTGGATAGTCCCTGTACTGAAAACCTCTGCACTACTGCCAGCCAAAATTCTGCTCGTGAAGAGACCGAGACTTCTCTCCACAACCGCTCTCTGCTGCCACCACTAAAAGAGCAGTGCAAATAAAGCAGGATCACAGAATCACAGAATGGTTTAGGTTGGAAGGGACTGATTCTCAAGGTCCCAGTATTGAAAGCAACAAAGGAATAAAGAATTGAGACCAGAAGCTAAAATGAAGCACTGAAGACCTGGCAGTAGGATAAGGAATGGATGTGTATGATGTGTGGTGCTGCATAAGCATTTCAGTACACGTGGGTCTATCCCATCTACACTCCACTTACTCTTGGGCTGTAAGAATACATCTAGTGTTGCACACAGATTCTTAACCACTTACAGAATCACAGAATCATAGAATGTATTGGGTTGGAAGGGACCTCTAAAGCTCATCCAGTCCAACTCTGCAGTGAGCAGGGACAATGTTACCAGATCAGGTTGCTCAGACCCCATCAAGCCTGACCTCCAGTACCTCCAGGGATGGGGCCTCCACCACCTCTCTGGGCAACCTGTTCCAGTGACCAACCACCCTCATACTGAAGAACATTTTCCTAATATCCAACTTAAATCTACCCTTTTTTAGTTTAAAACCATTACCCCTCGTCCTGTCGCTACATGCCCTTCTCACAGTATGCCTTTCCACTTGGCAAGGAAGCACTATCTCTAACTAAAAGCTTAAGATAAAGCTGCCTTTGGTTTTTCTGCACAAACTGCTCAGTCTGTGTTGCCTCCCTCTGGTGAGGAAACACTTCAGAGTATTTTTGAGTCATTGATTTCCCGCGATTGCTGTGGCAGAGCAGAAGCATAGCGGCAGACCTCGAAGAGAACTCAGTTCAGGGCTCCTCCTCCTGCAACATTAATGACTGGGTTTTGCAGATACAGACATTTCACCTTAGCAAACAGTGGCCCAACAAGAACTGGCAAATGGAGAAGTTCAGAGAGGAGCCAACATGTACCCAATTTCTACAGAATCTGTTGTCTTCCTTAGGACAGAAGACCTTCAGAAACAGCCAGGTGGCCAGCACACGGGAACACTTGGAAGTTTCAGAGGTAGAACATTGCAGCTTTTCATCCCAGCAGGCATCTGCTCATCTTCCTCCTGACTCTCCATTTCCCAGTGACCTGCAAAATGCCTTCTTTTGGAGAAGACTCTCACAGAAAGGCTTACCTCATGAGTGTTTATTGTTTAAGAGTTAAAGTTCAGTGAAAGTATGTCACAAATTCTGTTCTTTCTGGCAATGAGCCCTTAGCAAAAGATTAGTGTTTAAACCGAACGTCTGCATGGGTGCACACTTCATTCTGACAAGTAAGGGGTTACTGCTGTCCAAGGGCAATTTGTTCACGAGGCAGCCAATTTTGTAGTAAGTCTGCATTGGATGTGCAATGGAAGAACATTATTGTTTATATTCCTCTGACAAAGTAAACATGTGCTCTTCAAATTCTGCCAGTCCTTCCTCAGCTTATCTTAGTCATGACTGCAATTTATATGCCAAAAACACTGCTATTGCTCTCGCTGGTGTTCCAGCTGGGAGAGTTCTGGGAAGGTACAGAATCCATTTTCTCCGCAAGAAGTAGGTCATGTGGCACTATCTTCACTTTTGCCCATTTGTGTTTTGCCAAGTCCCATCCTAATACCCTCTTGTCTTCTGCCAATTCTGATGGGATTGGCCTTTTTCCTCTCTGTACTGCAAAACTGTCAAAAAATAAAGCAAGCAAACATTGCCAGATGCTGTGCTTTGTAAAGATGGCTTGGGTGAGATCCTGCTGGCCAAGTCAGTAGGAGATGATCCCAGTGATGTCTGGGATGTCACGTCAAGCTTTTCCTGCAAGAAGCAGTTTTGGCATTTATTACACAAGGCACCCTTTCATACTGACAGCAACCACGACCAAGGTTTGGTCCTGAAGAAGCTCAAAATGTGCTGTACACACTGGACATAGAGGTGCAATAGATTAAGGGTGGGAAATGTTTCTTTCTTACTCAGTTTCAAGACAGCAGTTTTCTTATTTTTCATGCCAGGCCAGATGCTTCTAAAACTACAGGCATAACTGCTTAATGTAGTAGCCCGTGTCACTTCACCCACTCTGTCAGAGACATTCTCTGCCTCAGTTCCCCTATACACAGAACACAGCTAATAACTTCCTCTCAGGTAAGGCACCTTCTGTCATCTGTCTTGCTGAATATGGCAGGCAGTTGTTTTGGTCACGGACTGTTTCTTACCCTGTGAATTATCGGGTGGCATCCCGCATAGCTGGGAGCTCTCAGTACTCCTATAATAGAAGAAGTACTTGTAGCACTGGCACCATTCATAAGGCAGCATGCCATCCTAACCACCAGCTTAACCCAGTAGCACATTCACAGGTTTAGGCTTGGACTCTTGATGACTGACCACCAGGATACGTGTCCAGATACATTTTGCCAGTCTACATTGCTTCTTTCCCCTTTCTCTCTCAGGTTCCAGGCTGCCTGCAAGACAGCTCAAGCCTCCCACAGGGACACCATTCCCTTTGCCAGCAAGCAGTACCTGGCATCTTCCATGGCTCACTCCTGTTTGCTGTCATTTGTATTCCAAAATTAATCCTCTAACCAATGAGGAGATGAAGTGAGAGAGTAAGATTCAAAGTTCTAGGGTGCTGCCAACCAGACAGCTTGGATTAATCAGCACATGTGTTTAAAACATACTGCAATGATTGGCAGTGTCAAAGCAGAGCTGAAAATACCATATGTAAAAGAGCTGGATGAAGCAGGCAGCTTCGTGGCATCAGGCAAAGCAGAGGGAATGACCGCATTACTGAAATGCATACGTGTCCACTGGAACTCCGACTCAAAAAGATGCACATGCCTGTGTCCAGATTTGCATCGCATTGGCTGTGTTCTTAAAGACAGATACTCTGGAGTGTTTTGCTGTACTTTAACGTGACCCAAGAAACGTAGGCGTACAGTGCCAAAGCAAGCGCAAACCACATCAATACACATGCAAAAGACCAGAGGCTTTGCACTTACTGTGTGAAACAAGATTATTACCAGAAGGCAAGTGCACGTGACGTGATTTGCCAGTGTGTCACGTGTAATTCCCGAGCCCTTAAAAACAGTTGTGCACTACAGCTGCATATGGTAAGTGCTTCACTGTCTGATTTCTTTACCTCAGATTTGTTCCCCTTTTGACGTAATTTGTAAATTTGTATTATTTTATGAGCCGTTTTAGTTCCTTGAGCCTCTTTGCATCCAGCTAGCAGACCAGCCAAAGCAGGGAATAGCAACCAGGCTTGGATCTTCCCTCTGCCCCTGACTTTACAGCAATTGTTGGGCAAGCTATTGAATTGCCAGGACTACTGAGGCTTAAAGGCCCATTACACTCTTCTGCCAAAAGTGGGGTGACAGGAAGAGAATGTGAATTTAGTTTGCTGTAAGGCTTCTTTAAAAAGCCAGGATCATATAAAGAAAGAAGTAGGTTCCTACTCCACAGTAGCTCGGATATGTTACTGGGTTCTGTGAATTGATCTTCCTGGACAGCACTGTTGATGACTTTTACATTTGGAACGATAATTAAACATTGCAGAAAACAAGCTGATATATCAGAGGACTTTCCACATTCTGCCCTTTGGAAGTTACTTCTCTTCAGGGAAGCCTGAGAGCACAAGCTGGGGAATCCTAACCTGAAAATAAGTTATTTCTAGACTCATCTTACTTCCTACTCATTTCAGATGTTGATAAAACACTACTGACTAAAATGGACTAATTTAAAAGCAAAGTAATTCACTGGAATTTAAGCAAGAGGTGTTTTAGGTGTTAAAAGACTTTGGATAGTTTAAATAACAGAAGCCGATTCTAAGATGGGATGAGTTGAGTGCATGCTGCTCTGATGAGGTTTCGTAGTCTGATGGCACGTGAAATTACAAGATTTTAGCAACTAAAGGAGCATAAACATTCTAAATATTACACATCGGTTATGTTCTTAGTGACTTATCTTGTTCATTAGTTCTAATCTGCAAAGTTTATTTGAAAACAGCTGAAGTGGTTGTTATCACTTTGTGTGGGCTAATAGCTAAGAGCCCTCAGTTGTTTAACACAACAGACAGGCAACTTTTCCGTGTCATCCTTGCTTGCCACTGGCAATTGTCACAACACTGAAATGCCAATGGCAGAAAGCAACGGAGCCCACGCACAGAGCTATCTGTCTGCAGATAGATGTGCAATCACATATATCCACAGCAGCCAGAGGAGCAGCCATTCCCTGATTAGTGCGAGGTCTTTCAGCTGCTTTGGCCCTGTTCACTCGCCACAATAAGGACTATCAGTCTCTGTTACATTTCAAGGTGCCAGGCGCTGTAAAGGGTAACATTTAAGAGACAGCAGTTGCTGCCATGGCTGCAAACTTTGTTTTCTCAATACTGATCTCGGATGACACTGGGGCCCAGTCACCGTCTCCTCAGAAAACTGCCACTGATCCTGTGTCTGACAGCATTCCAGGGGCAGTTTCAATTCTTTCCAGATCAGAGTTCGAGCTTTTCATGGCAGAAGGCAACCTGATCCTCTGGCCTAGCTCCAGTGTACACAGGACTGCAGCCAAGGGGAAGGCCTCAGCGATGGGACACTTTTTTGTCAGCACCTGTCTCAAAGCGCTCTGTTACAGAAGAAGTGGAAAAAATCTACAGTCACTTCACCAAAACCAGTTTCTTAATTGCATCCCCCCCTTAGCACCTGCTTCATCATGCACAGTACCTTACAATGTGGCTTATTCTTAGCCATTATTTTCCACAGCACTCAGCTTACCCAGTCTGGGGGCCAGAGGTGACACTGCTGGAGATTACAAGACTGGGGCAGAGGTGGTCAAAAGGGAGAAGTAACCGCGAGTGACTTCTCTGATGCACTGTGAGAGTGACCCAGGCTGAGGTTCTCACAAGGAAATCCCTGGGAGGGAGGATGAAAAATTGCTACTGTAGTAATTGACCTTTGGATTTTGCCTTCGAAAGGAGTAGGGTCGCCCAACACTGTGAGAAGACAACAGCTCTGTGGCTGGTGGCTGGCACCCTAACATCCCTCCAGGCTGGGACACGGCTCCATGCTTCCATGGCTGGGGAGCTCCTCCTGTGGAGTTACCAGAAGAGATGCAAAACTCCAGCTAAAATGTGCTTTGTTCCTGAATCAGCTATTTGCAGTCTGGTTTTCTCTTCAGTCTAAGAAACACCTTTGCCAAGCATCTGGAGAGTTTCAGGAATGTCAAGAGACCAGTAGCATGCTGTTCTTACTCATGCTTCGGGTGTAATCTACTGCTAGGTACCCCACTACATCACTCCCCAACCACTTCATAAACTACTCCAGCTTCCATTACAGAATTCTCCAGAGCTCTTTGACCATTTATCAGGGCAGGACTTGATAGTGGCTTTCCTGTCTGATAATGCTGGTTGATGGCCTCCTCAAGCATCCTTCACAAATCCTCCAACACATTCCTGTGTACCACATAAAATTCCCACTGCTTTGATAGTGGCCTGACCAGTACATCAGCTTGTTTCTTTTCCTGACTGGCATTCCCTTTTTGCTGAATGATCTGCTTATCTGACTTGTTACCCTTCCCAGTTTGTTACAATCTGTCCCTCTCTTTGTTGTTCTGCAATGAACCAATTTCATTATGGCTCCTTTAGGAGGGAGATCACAAGTGTTAAAACATGCTCACAGCCTATGGCAAACCTGTACAAATTTGATACAGTCCCAAAGACAGCGCAATCAGCTTTCTTCCTTCAATAGGAGAATTTTAGCCCTTGGGTGCTGTGGTGTTTCTGGCTGTGTGACATCAGTGACACATTAATGTTCATTAAATCACTGACTGTACCAGCAGTTGGCAAGAGAGTCAGACATTTACCAAGGGCAGCCATGTAATGTTTGCAATACGATTTCTGAAAGGTTGAGAAAGACTTCTGCCGAAGACAAAACTCAGACCTTGTAGCTTCACATTAAACATAATGGAAGGAATGATCTGAAGCTCCTAATCAAGGTAAATATGCATATGCTATGCTGGTAATTTAAAAGATAACAGGGCAAACTCCAGCCTCAGCTATAATACTAGGGTAAATGTGGAGTTATTCTATCAACTCCTGCAGAGTTACTTGAGATTTACAGTTGTGTCTCTAGAATCAGAATTCAGGGTTTGGTCTTGATTTTGAAGATTACACGTACTAAGTACTGGATTTATTAGGACGTTTTCCCAGCCAACTTCCACCAGCAGCAGTGGCAGTTAGATGTCTTTTGGTTTGTTTGGGGTTTTGGTTTAGGTTGGGTTTTGTTGTTGTTTTGGGTTTTGGTATTGGGGTTTTTTTTGTTTGGTTTTGTTTGTTTGTTTATTTGTTTTTAAAATATCCAGCTGTAAGTTAAACCAGAGCCTCATCACTCTGTCATGAGAAAGGACAGGGAAACTGAGAATATTGGCATAGGCATGCTCTAAGTACATAAGAAGGAATGTCAACAGGGAAACTTAAAATAAGTCAGGGCTACAGATGAATCCCGACGTAACTGCTTTGGCCTCAACGAAGTCACATTTTGCTTCCACCGAGCCATCGCCTCCAACTCTGGCTTCATATGGGATCCTTCATAAATAGCTAAACATGCTGTAATTCACTAGCTCTGTTCTCCCTTTATTGATGTTCAGGGACTTGTGAGCTAAGAAATAGGCTATCTCAGCTGCTTACAAATTTGCAATCACAGAACTAGTGAGGACTGTACAGGGAGACTATGTTTCAGCTATAGAAAGCCACTATAACAACAAGGATACTGGAACATAATTTGAAAATATAGACTTTAGCACTGAGAACATGTAAAATGTTAAGTCAGATATTAAACTTAAAGGCCACTTCAGTATATTCCCAGAAACCAGCTGTTCAAACAATAAAAGGGGAGCAGTGGTGAGTTACAATCTCAAGGTGATTACCCTCTCTTAAATTCTTAAACAGTATTACCAGTGAATTAAAACAATGCTAAAGACTTCTGATGATGAGACACCTATTTAATGCAAACCCACTATAAGTTTCCTGTTACTTAAGGCACTACAAATGCACTGATACTACACTAGCATTCCTTGTTTCATCTCTCACATGCAACCATTACGTACAAACCCTTCACAAATTTCTGCTTCTCCAACACTGAATTCCATTCCTCTGCCTAACTGCTTTATTTACATATAGACAAAATAAAGGGCTGACTCCTATTCAGTGGTATTTTTGACTTGTAAGACCTTGACTTTGGTGTAGTTCAAGTGTATATAAAGATGTGGGAGCTAATCTCTAGCCAGCACCAACTGTCCTAGATCATCTAAAGTTACTAAAACTAAAATTATTTATATTCAGTGCAGGCTTGCTCCCCCAGGCATCTGTAGTAGAATAGGACATAGTGTGCTAACGATATAAGGACACAGATAACTCCGAGAGAGCTTCTGCATCATTGCTTTGGTCACAGTTCCATAAATGTTGGCCACTTCACAGATGATGATCCGGAACGTGGAAAGGCAATCGGTGTCCAGATGGCCTTTGTCCAGCTGCGGGAATGCTGGCTGGAAGCTGCCGGGGGAGGTGCTGGTGCTGCTCTGCCCCGGAAGGTCGGGCAGGAGCCAGTGCGAGTCAACGGGG
>NW_010183044.1:0-708 GCF_000695765.1 Mesitornis unicolor
CGTACCGAGCCGCCGGGAAAGCTCCCAAGTCTCTGCAGATTTGGTCCCAAATGGCTTTTTCATTCGCGCCCCCCCCTCCAAGCGCTGTGCTGTGTTTCTGCCCCAGCTCCCTCCCGGGGCTTGGGGAGACACAGTGAGGGGACAAGGGACATGTTTTTTTGGAGATGGGAGCCAGATTTTCCCCATCCCCGCGGCCTCGCACTCCTCCCCATGCTCTGGTGTATGCAGGGTGCGAGAGAGCTGGGGGGTTTGTAGATGTTTTGGCCCCTTTCCCCCCTCTGTCGCAGCTCTCTGTGGGTGTCTGTCACCTGTCCCCGTGCCCCGTGGTGACCCTGGATCCATGAAACCCATCCCTGCGTCCCCATCATCACCGTGACGCTGCTTATCGGGGCTGAGACTCCCCGCACTCGTGTCACCTCAGCAGAAGCTGCCTTGCTGGGGGAGAGGGGTGCCCACCCAGTGTGGGACCCCACTGACCCTGTGTGTCCCCACCCAGGACGCCCCCCCGGGATTCCAGCGGTGGCTGAAGGACGACGAAGAGCTCGGGAGACCTCACTGGGGACGGGGGGGACCCGCATCAGCCAGGACCTGGGGGGGGGCAGCCTGGCCATCGACATGCTGCCTCCCAACGGGACGCGCATCGTGGTGAGTAGAGGAACCCCCCAGCTGCTGTCGCCCACTCCCCCCAGGCAGGATCTGGCCAGTGCC
>NW_010183045.1:0-7013 GCF_000695765.1 Mesitornis unicolor
AGCTATTCCAGTAACCTGTTTCCATGGGAAAAACTGACTTCTGAAATGGAGCCTGCTCTTTGCCATTCATAGGACTGGATTTCTGTGGATACTAATTTGAATTATTTAATTAATAATTATTAAAAGAAACCTATTTTTTGGCAAAGACTTCTGGACATTGTGAAGCACACAGAGCATATTCTTACCATGAAGCTTTAGGACAAGGATTACACTTAAGCAGAGAATACTTTTTTTCAATGTGCTGACACACAGACATTTGCAACAAACACTGACACACCTGAAGAATGAAAAAGTTTGTGATTGTTTCCATGGGCATGCATGGGGATGTAGATTACAAAATCTTTCTTCGGTCTTCCTCTATCATTAGCTGTTCTTTGTCAAGCAGCTTCTTCAGAGATGAAAGTCAGGCAAATTATTCTGTCAGAAGTATTCACTAATGCTAGGGTTGGTGCAAACATACATTAGACTTGATAAAAACCCCTAGTCTTAGTCCCCTTCCTCCTCGATTCCTGGGAGAGAACCATCAGCTTCTGCCTCAGTGGAGCTGGGTCAAAGCTGATCCAAAGCCCTAGGACAACTTTCAACTTGAGATAAGAGAAAAACACTTAAAAATAAAATCCGTTCATAATTTGCAAACAAAAAAGAGCAAAATGTGTCATATAACTCGATATGAAATGTTGGCCCACTCAGTACTTAGCACAGATGCTCCTTGAGTGAGTCATTTGTACAACATACTATAAACACAAGTCAGTTCAGTTCTTGGAAGAGAAAAACAGAAAGAAGCTTGAGCTTGTTCATGTTCACAGAGGTATCCCACTTCTATTTTCAAAGTTTGGCCTGTATGAGGTTAGCAGAATTAGGACCAAATTATAAAAGAGTTAGGTTTTTATTAAAGTTTGTCTTCTGTTAGCTACTCATATTTGGACAACATACCTATATTTTAAAATATTGGCTATATACTTCAATTAAAATGTGTTCTATAGCTTTAATTGTCTGCTCATTTTTCTAGGCTTTGGTTCAGCAAAGCACTTAAACATATGCCTGGTTTCAATCCTATTGAGTAGTCTTTTGGTGGCTAAGTGGACTATGCATATAGTGATGAGTGTGCTCAAGAGGACATGTGTCTGATTGTTTTGCCTGTAAACATATTGTGTAGAGGTAACTATATATCTCTTTGTTTTTAATATATAATGTTCTTGTATTTTTGACTTCCTTGTAATCTTTAATAATTCATTTTAAAATAGCATATTAAAGTATGTTAAAGAAATGTGTGATCAAACTGTTACCAAATCAGTTCTGATTAAAAAAATTAAAAATATTTTTTTCCATCCAACTGGAAAACAGACATTTGAATTCATTGATATTTTAGTGTTGTTTGCAAACAGTTTATTCTGAAATTTGCACATGTGCTTAACAAGTTATGCATTATAAAATTTGGAATGGCTTGGTTTTTTATTGAATATTAATTAGGTCTGCTATATGAATGAGAAAGAACAAGAAGATTTCTTACTCCTCTGCTTGAAGTTTTCTGCTACCAAACTTACTATGGCTAATTTTTAACAGGTTAGTCTAGAGGGGCTAGCTAGAACCTGCTTTTGCAGTATCATAACATTATCTTTTACGATATGGATAGAGCTTCTGGGCAGTTCCTTCTACAGAAAATTAGCTTCCATTTTGTACCATTTTGAGAAACTGGATGAAAATTTCTTCCAAGTACTTCCTATGGTCTGCATCCTGTGCTAACAGAATTTATGTCACAAAGAAAATAAAGTCAGTAATTGATAAATACAACCCTTTTTAAAATAAAAATACCTAAAAATACAAAAAAATTACAAGATTTGAAAGTTACTTAATTCTGTACATGTAGAAAATTAACTGGTTTTTTTTTCCTAAGTTTCCTATACAAGCTGGGAATTCATTGCACAGAGTTCTGTGTTGAATTTGTGTCAACTTCAGTGTGAAACCTGTGCACATTGGAGGATTTGTGCCACTGAGCACTGGGATCTGTCCATGCTGTAGCCCAGAGAATGATCTTTTGAACCTTCAGTGATGAAGAGATATCTCATTTTCACTCTGAGGTGTCACCTTGCTTTAGATCAATTGGAAAATCACCACCTTCAGCCAAAGTTGCCTATTGTAAAAAGAAATACTGAGTGAGTCTCCTCAAAGAAGGCTCTCTGGCTTTGGAGTTTTTTATATCAACATTTGAGTATCTTCAGGGTGTGCAGTCAAACATATGTATTTCCTGTAGGCATTTGCAAGTAGTTGGTATGTACAAATTTGTGTGTGCATGAATACACAGTTGCTGGAGAATTTCTTCAAGTTTTGGATTGTATAACTTTGAATCATGCTTTTGATTTTTAGGTCTCAATAGATTTTTTTACTGAATTATTAAATTATATTGGGGTGACTGGGAGCCTTTCTAGCTTTTAAATTAATAAACAGACAGATGACAAGTAAGTGCTAAAGCTTTCTCTAATTTCAGTTCACCACATATTCTCATTGCTGCCTGATACAACTGCAATCCCTTTCTGCAAAGTTAACTTCATAATATGGCTCATAGAATTCATGTGTCTCAGAAATAACCCTATAAATGGTATATGCTATATTTACTATAAGAATTGAAATTGCAGAGGTTTCTGATCCTCCCAGAAACTCACATTATGTATTTTATTCTGAGCTGAAATACAGTAGGCCATTTTCTGATATGCTATGAATGAGAAACACTCATGATAAAATAAGGCTATTATACTTGCCTTCAGACTTCTAGAATAGATTGCTGCTAAATGTGGTGAAGGTCAGAACTTAAATGAAAGTATTTTGTTTCATATAGGTTGATACCAAACTCCTAGAAATGTCACTTAATTGGCCATTGTTGAAGATATCGATAATGAATCAATGACATTGTTTTAATAGTGTGGAGCAGCAGGTAAGAGTGAGTGGGTAGGAAATCTGTATTATTTTAGTATCTTGAAGGTTGGTTGCTAAGCACTAGCATGAAATGTAGAATGTATTTTATACCATTCAGAGCAGAAAAAGAACAAAGTAAGAAACTGCATATTAAAGAAAATGCAACTGTTTTTTATACAGTCACAATTATTGGAGATGATTTAAAGATATTAAGCATACCAGAGCTTGGCCAAAAAGAGTGAATTGCAAAATAAGAAAACAACTCCTTTATAGTTTCTTTCAGCCCTCAGCAGTTCTATGAATCTATGGCTGGAGTAAAGGGATGAGGGTAGAAATAATAGAGATAGTTAATTGCTGTTTAATTGTCAGTTACAAAGGAAATATAAGCACTTACTTCAGTTTCAGAAAAAGTCAACCAGCATTTGTCCTCTCCTGGAACAGACCCTTCAGATGTTTCCTATAGCTTTGAAAAACCCAGAGAAGAGGAAACATGACTGACACTGGAAAGGAAAATAGGAAAAAAACTATTCACCCTTTCTTACAGCACAGAAACTAACGGACATGAAATTAAATTATGGAGTAGCAGGCTTCAAGCAAATAAGTTAATTTTGTGCAGTACTCAGAATTAAGTTGTCCAACTTACTGCCACATGGTGCTAGCAATGCCAGAGGCATTGATGAGTTCAAAAAGCAATAAAAGAAAATCCCATCAAGACCTATTAAAAAGAGAACCTCTGCATCTGGAAGTTCTTAAGTCACAGACTGGGAGGTTATCCCTTATGGTTGCCCCATGTTTATTCTCTCTCTCTCTAGACTTCCATTATTAGCCTATATCAGTCAGGTTTCAGGGCTAGGTGAAGCCCTGATTTGACCGAGCATGGTCATTCGTATGTTCTTATTTATGGTAAGAGTTATTATGTTAACTTATCATGTGACATGACAAGATTTCAGTTTAGGTTTGTTCTTGACTAGATATTTCTGCATTACACCAATATGCTTTTTACTGATCTCAGTGTTAATCCTACACACTTTGACTTAAGAAACTCCCAAGAATACAATCCAGAAAACTACAAATTTTATCTTCTTTATAGGTCCATTATGTGGACTGCACAGTGAAAACTGCACAGGCCTTTCTCTATAAAGCAAGCAAATTAATTGCAGACTTCTGCTATTACACCACATTAGTACCTTACATTATAACTTGAATAGATAACAAATAACTTCTTGACATTAGAAAGGTAGCACTTGGTGCAAGCTAAGGCTCCAGTTCAGGATCAGATCACTCTAGTTAGGAAGAACTTAATCCAAATCTAAAAGCAAGCAGCAGAATTCAGTGAATGCTAGACCCCCTACCACAAAGTGAAAATTACAGGAATTACTGAACAGTGTAGGTTTCAGCCCATGACTAGCCTGAGTTATCCCACAGAGGCTGCAGTCCCATGTAAAAGGCCAATGTGGGATAATCTGTGAGAACATCAGTAAAAGTTTTCTCTCAGTCTCTGATGTCCCAAAATCTAGAAAAAATGAGACTCTAATATTTGCCTACATAGTATCAACTCTTTTGGTGAATGCTGCAAAATTCAAAGATCTGGTTTGATTGTGTCAGAAGAAAAATAGCTCTCCAACCTTCCATTTGCAGTTTCAGACTCACTGATTTTGGATTAGGTAATTGCCCCTTACATCTTGTAGTTAGAGCAGGGAAGAGAAGAAATTCTTATGATGCATTTGCAATTTTTTTTGGGGGGGGAAGGGTATGGTTTTATAATTACTTTGCTTGACATTTCTTGAATTTAAACATTTCTACTCTTTTCAGTGCCTTTTTTTGGCAGAATTACGTTGACCTTTCTTTTTTTTTTTTTTTTTTTTTTTTTTTGAGGAGTCACAGAAGCTGCTTAGATAGTGAAGTACTTGTCAATACGAATTCTTGTCTGCAACTCTGCTGTTCACATTTGTGTCTTCTAGTCTAGGGGACTTACAAGAAATGTTCCACAGAATCACACTACTCTATTTTTATTATTTTGTTTGTTGCTTTGTATGGTGGCTTAGTTCAGTGAGCTAGAGTACTGCAGGTGAGAAGTGGTCAAGGTGGTACCTGTTCTCTGTTCTGACCCTGGATGGACACATGCAGGGAAAGCACAGAGCTGGCAGATACAGAATCACAGAATATTAGGAGTTGGAAGGGACCTCGAAAGATCATCCAGTCCAACCCCCCTGCCAGAGCAGGATCACCTAGACTAGGTCACACAGGAACGCGTGCAGGCAGGTATTGAATGTCTCCAGAGAAGGAGACTCCACAACCTCTCTGGGCAGCCTGGTCCAGTGCTCTGTCACCCTCACAGTAAAAAATCTTTCCTCATGTTCGGATTGAACCTCCTATGCTCCAGCTTGCTCCCATTCCCCCTTCTCCTGTCATTGGACATCAGAGAGAAGAGCCTGGCTCCTTCCTCCTGACACTTGCCCTTTACAAATTTATAAACATTACTGAGGTCACCCCTCAGTCTCCTCTTCTCCAGGCTAAAGAGGCCCAGCTTTCTCAGCCGCTCCTCATAAAGGAGATGCTCCACTCCCTCGATCATCTTTGTGGTTCTGTGCTGGACTTTGTCAAGCAATTCCCTGTCCCTCTTGAACTGAGGGGCCCAGAACTGAACACAATATTCCAAATGCAGTCTCACCAAGGCAGAGTAGAGGGGAAGGAGACCTCTCTCGACCTATTAACCATAGCCCTTCTAATACACCCCAGGATGCCATTGGCCTTCTTGGCCGCAAGGGCACATTGCTGGCTCATGGTCATCCTGCTGTCCACCAACACCCTCAGGTCCTTTTCTGCCTGGATACAGTCATGCCTCTTTTCTTTCCCATATCTCAAATCAAAAATCCAACAAAATGGCACAGAAATGGCACAAAATAGGATTTTTGTGTTTTTAATCCATCTCACTGTATTAATATTTATAGCTGGATTGTCATTTCTTCCAAAACAAATACAATACAAAGTATTACAAAACAGGACAAAGAAGTAGTAAACTCAGCATTGTTGGTACCCTAAAGCACAATTGCTAGTTATTCCTTATGGGATAATCCTTTTGAGTTTTTACAGCATGTATTCACTAAGCACAAATATTACCTCTGAATGTCTCTTTGATGGTATTAGAATTTTTTATATTAGGTCAGTTAATGTTTCAAAACTGTAGTTATCTGTGGAGGCTGGTACAATTCATTTCATACATTTACTGCCCATTAGTTTGTGCATGAAGCATTTTTTTGCTGCTTGTAGATCTGTAATGAATATTAAACCATCTAATCTACTCATAATAATATAATGGGTCCTGTGATGACAGACTCTGTTTGCATGGGAAGCAGATGTTGATGTTTACCTAGAAGTAATTTACAATGATGAGTGGTGGTGAGTAGGGTTTTTTCCTGCCAGCACAATTGAGTCTACGTTGAGCTTCCGCTCATGCCGTTGTGGTCTCTCAGATCAATATAGATATACATATATATCATCTTCAGTGAAAGGTTGCTAATCGATATTAAAGAAAATAAGTTAAGCATTTAAGGAAACTGCTTAAAGATAAATTTACCAAACCTCTGAAATGTGATGTCCTGGGAAAATTGTGCGTAGACTTCAGTGAAAGAAGAGAAAAGCATGTGTTGAGGTCATAAATGGATTTCAGCAAAGTAAACATAATAGGAAATTTCAGAGAAGGCACCAGTGGCTAGAAAGTAAAATCAGTAAAGGGTAAAGTTGAAAGAAGACACAGTTATTGTAATACAGAGGAATGCCAAGCACTAAAATGGATTACAATCCTACATTGAGACTGAAAATCTTTCTAAAAGACATGTTTTTTCTCAACCTGCCACATAAATTGATGAATGGTATATTCTAACCTGTGTTATACTGGAGGTGAAAAAGAGGGACATTCTGATTTCTTTTGATTTCAACACCTGTAAAATCTATGATAGCATGAAATACAATCAGATAACTGCATTTATTATATAAATGGAAATAAATAGATTGCATGCTTATTTTCAGTTTTGGAGATCATTTGTAACTTTAGCCAAACATTGTCTCAGGGGAGGTGGTGGAGCTGCTCTTTACGTGAGAGA
>NW_010183046.1:0-1034 GCF_000695765.1 Mesitornis unicolor
CCCCAAAACAAAGCCCTGGGGAACACCACTTATATATTATTATAGTGGTTGTGAAAAAAGGTAAGGGGTCTATGTGTGTATAGATGTGTTCTTATATAAAAACTTTAAAATTTGGAAAGAATGCTACATTTAGGGAATGAAATAGGAAGCTGCCATATGTAATTGAAAACTCCTTAAGGAAAACAACCCCACTCTCCTTCTGTGCCTCCTATCCCTGAGTACCACAGCTCATAATGATCCTGCTTGATAATATAGGATGTTTCTTGGAAAAGGAACAATGCAGTGTGTGTCATGCACAGGTCAAGTGTGAGTGGTTCACTTCTGCCACTGAAAGCATAAATACATGTAGAGCTACTCTTGAAAATCCACCAGCCGACTGTCTTATTGTGCCCTTAATGTAACGCACTCAGGTTCAATTTTATATAAAAAAGAAATAGATTATTTTATAGTTTAGGATGCTGAATGAATGCAAAAGGGTCTTTGTTCCTTGAATTGCAAAGCATTTTTGTTTCCCTGGAGAAATCCTCTCTGCCCAAGTCCCGACTATTGCAGGCACTTCTGATCATCCAGTCTTGATAATGCAGTGAAATTATTAAAGGTACGGAGAAGGGCAACGAGGATGGACAGGGGTTTGGAGCTTCCATATTAGTGGAGAGTAAATAAAACTCCTTTTTGGTTTTGGTAAGTCAGCTCTGCTGAGGAATGGTTTCTGTAAAATCATGAATGCTAGGAGGATTGCAAGCAACGTGGAATGATTGTAGAAACTAAGGGGTACCCACTGAAAGAATTGGTTCCCTCCTTCACATTGAGCATTTTGTGGCTTGCGTACACCAATTGAAATTGCAATGTTAAAAGTATTCCAGCCTTAGAGATGCATAAATGATTATTTCATATTAGGCTGCTAACTCTCTTCTTTCCATCTTAATGCCAAGTGCTGCCAACATAATATTGCCTTTTTGGAGGGGTTGGTTGACACAGACTGGCACAGCAGCTTTTGACACTGATGATCACAGAATATCAGGAGTTGGAAGGGA
>NW_010183047.1:0-444 GCF_000695765.1 Mesitornis unicolor
GGGAAGTGGGCTGCTATTGAGCTGAACCCACCACAATGGCAGTCTGGCTTCCCAGCCCTACTCAGTGTGCCCTCCTAATGCCACTTGTACCGCTTCAGCAGGCAACAGTGTCCACAACCCCCCCAACAACTTTTTTTCAGATCTACGCAGACGGAAATAAAATATCCACGGCTCGGTTCATCAGTAACTGAGCTTTTAGATGATGTCATATTATTAATAATATCTGGGTTTTTTTAAAAATAAAAAAGTTCTTAAGAAGGAAAGGGGAAAGGAAGGAAGAAAGAAAAACACACACAAGTGGGGGAAGGGGGGAAAAAGGACAACAATCTGAGACTTTCAATGGGAATGTCCAAAAATAACACAAACAGGATCTCCCTGCCATCTGCTCCAATCCTCTCTGAATGGCTTTCAAAGCAAAAAGCCTTGCCAAAACCTGACAAACAA
>NW_010183047.1:471-1079 GCF_000695765.1 Mesitornis unicolor
ATTTTTAATGAAATACCAATACTGCATTCCCCCTTCCCCCCCTTCTTACTACATATACACACACCTTCCACACCCCTCCAGTTGCCAAATAAATGATACTATGCAAAAAAATTTGCTTCGGTTACAAAGCTGAATAAACAAGGAATAATTTTGCAAGTGCTCCCATATGTCTCTGCTTCTCTGCTTACAATGGACACTAATAAGATTTGCCATAACTAATTCATTCTTTCACACCATTACCCTATTCTCTACCTTAAAAAAAAAAAAAGAAAAAGAAAAAGAAAAATCTGCCTATCTCACTTACATTTTTCCACAACTTTCACACAGTTGAAACACAGGGGTTTCAACAGCAAAGCCCATCACAGAACAAACGCTTTCTACTTAGTTTAGGCCCCTCAGGTTTAAAGGTGATTTTTACTGAACATAAAGGAACAGAAGAGTGTTTGTCACTCTTTTTCTTTGATTTTCCATTCTTATTATAAAAAAAAAAGTGATGTCTAAAGGGAATGATGGGGAATGGGGAGACAGGAGAGCTGTGATCTTGGCACGAAAAGCAACACATTAGGGCACATGAAGTAGGAAGTCGCAACTCCAAAGGCAATGTGCTA
>NW_010183048.1:0-567 GCF_000695765.1 Mesitornis unicolor
AATGTCTGAGGCTAAAACAGTCAGGATTTGGAGAAGATGGCCAAGATTTGTGGTAAAAATGGTGAAATTTTGGGGAAAATGATCGAGATTTGGGGCAAATGGCCCAGGAAATGCAACCACCGGCATGAATGAACTTCATTATTAGCCCTCATAGACCTAATTATTTGCCCTAATATTGGTGAACTGGGGGAGAAATTGAATTACAAGGCCTAAAAAGCTTAATTATTAACCCTGATTTTTCAGAAATGGGTACAAATTTAATGATTAGCCCAAATAAACTTAATTATTAGCTCTAATACTTCATTATTGGCCCTAATAGACTTCATTATTGGCCCTAATTTCTGGTGGCCAGGGGGATAAACTGAATTAGACCCCGAAATGCAGGTGCAGAGAGGAGATTAGACCCCGAAATGCAGGTGCTGAGAGCAGCAGCTGTGAATTCAGAGCCTGAAAACGAGAAACAGGGGCTAAATTTGGGGCCAAAAAGGCCCTTTTTGGGGTTTCAGTGCCAAAATTGGGTCTTTTTGGCGGGAAAACCCCCAAAGGGGCGGGGTCAGCGGGGGAAAA
>NW_010183049.1:0-7173 GCF_000695765.1 Mesitornis unicolor
AATTGAAAACAAAATGGTGATGAGGATTTTTCTAAAGCAAATCTTTAATGTAAAAAAAATAAATCTTAAAATTCACCTGCTAGTGTTTCTGTAAGTGGGAGAAAAGCACTCATCTAATGAATCGGGGGGGGGGGGAGGGGGGGCAGCGATAGGAAATTTGTTTGAAGAGGCCAAGTCCAAGGACTTAATGGTTAAACAGAGACCTGGAATTAAGGAGGCTCATTCCCACTTATAAAATTTGCTACGGTTTTTTAGCCTTGACTAAGGAAGCATCTTTCTGAAAGAAGGAGCTCATGAAATGATGTAAGCTGTGACTACTCAGGAAAATGTCTACTGTCCAAATAGCAGTAGATGTTGCAGATTTATGATCTGTCTGCAAATGGTTAAGCCACAGTGACATGAACTTCCAGCCAGATATCAAAATCTCCAGAAGAGACAACAAAAGGAGGCAGGAAGCTAGAACCTGTGTGTGACAGTGTGATGTCTGTGTGTGCACATACACATACATGCGCATAAGGATGTATCTTTGTAACAAGATGCGTTATTTAAAACCACTCTGATGTAATGCTCCACTGTTTAAATAACAATATTCTCATTCATGTGTTTACTTACTCTGATGTAAATATTTTGTTTCTATTTCAATTTAGACACCAAAGCTGTAGAGTTGCTAAAACATCCTACGATATTCTGGATAAGAGGTTTTTCTTTAGTGCCAGTTGATTTATGATTATATTTTTCTAATTGTATGTGTCTTTGGACTTTCCCTTCAGTTTTGGTTCTAGGTGCTGTAGTACACACTGTAAGCAGTTATTGGCATTGATTTCCCAGGCAAGGCAATTGCCCAGTTGATGGCTGGGAGCCAGCTAGTTGGGGCTGAAATTAACTTTCACCACCTACGGCTACCTACTGTGGCCCACCTAGGGATTTCAGAATAGTGGTTGTAAGTAATCACTCTTAGCTCTCTGAGCAGTTGTTCTAGGTCTTGTAATGAAACGATTACTATTACTTTAGACTATTTGTACTTTTTATGTACAAATATTTGCATGTCCTTGGACTTATCCATTCATTTTGGAGGGGTCAGTTTCCCCATAATCCACTCTTTCTTGTTCTGGGTTGTCTTTCTCGCTGCTTTGATAATTAAAACTAAAATGACAACAAGGTGCCCTGGCACCTGGCTGCCAGGCCAGTGAGCTTAGCCAAAGATGCCTCTTCCATCTCTGTATCACTTTGCTAGACATTTTTCTGTGCTTGCTGTGAATATGTCACCTGCACCTACACTTTAATTTAAGTAAATGATTTATAACTACAATTTAACTTCAAAAATATTGTATTTTTATACTTTTCTTTTGAAACATTAATCATTGTCTTATTCTGCACCTGTTCCTCCAGAGGGCGGTAACCACATGAATGTAGAATTAAAAAACAAATGTGTCAAGAAGGAGTGTTGTAAAGGGAAAGGTCAATTGCTTCCATGTCTGGTGCTAGAAATGACCCATGGAGCCTACTACAGCAAGGGGTGTTGTGTGAACATGCTCACCATGTTGGTTTTAAGAATTCTGAACTCTAAAGAACTCCAAGAGTGTTTCCTTGTTTCCACTTCTGTTCATTATTGGGACTGTCATTTGTGATGACAGCTGAGTGATTGTTGGCTGAGATGGGACAGCAAAGCAAGTGGCTAATGCAGAAGAATTTCTAGAGCAAAATAAAAAGAAGCCCTGTCTTTGTGGATCAAGTGACAGATACTTAAAAGAAAGAAGTGTCAGATCTTCTGAGTGAGCCAACATATTTGTGTTAAGAGCTACTGAATAAATTGGGTTCACAGGAACGAACAATCCCACTCTGTAATATTGAATAATGAGGGATAAGTTTTTCCACCTACAAAATAAGTTTTGCATTTTAAAACTCCCCCTCACCCTGATTTATCCTAATTTTAATGGCTATCAAAGAAGATATTAGTATAACTTAAATTAAAAGTTAGTTGACACCATGGTATTACTCTGGATTTAGAAGCAGACCTTTCTTTCAAAGGCTCCAGTGTTAACTTAAGATGAATTAAAACCTCACAAATCAGCTTGCTTTACAAGCAGGCAGACAGAAGAAAAGAGATGGGAGCTGGTTATATGTAGTGGCAGGGGAAAGCAGGCGTGCTGTGCTTCCTGGTCTACCAAGGAAACAGCATTCTTTTAGAAATACATAGAACAATATGAAATGGCCACACTGAGACAAGGGGATAAATGCTATAAAGGTTTTTGCATAATGGAAGCATTTATAGAAAGCAAACAAAATAAATCCTAGTTGCATTTCCATGGGCAGCCTATCCCACTAACACCTCTGGGACTGAGCTGAGTCCCATCTTGGAGGAGAAATGAAAGTCTGGATGTGGCAGCTCGCCTCAACAGCTTCACATTGTGGCTCTGGGGCTGCCTCGCCCAATTTTAGTACAGCACTTTGCTTAGTGATGCTTCATTGCCATGTAAAATACTTTTGTGAGCCTGATTCAGTAGCTACTTCTGGAACACCTATCTCAAGACACCAGGTTTAATGACACACATAATGGCAGTAAGCTTCCCAGTATAGGATAATTTTCTTGGATACTGCTTCTGGTCACTGTTGAGACTCTAACCCTTTGAGGTTAAGGGGCAGAAACTCCCTGGGACTTGGCCCCATATAAACAAGACCAGATAAAATGTGCTGAGGACATGTATTCTGTCCAAGTGGTAGCTAAGAGACCTCTCTGTTCACACATATTTTTCCAGCAGTGTGGTACCATTAAGAAGATATATAATCATTGGATATGAACCAACCCACCCTACTCTCCTGCAGTGCTGCTTTGTGATGAAATATAAGCCCCATTTACAATGGAAGTGTATGACACTTGTACTTTGAGTTCTTATTTCTTAATACTATGAGATACAATACAGTTGTCTTAGTGATATGCTGTGTCCTTTACTCCCTTCCATTCCTCTCCAGGTAAGGGTGTCAGAAGCTTGTGGAACAGGAGCTAGTCCAAATTGCAGTGCCAAATCCCAGGCACCTTATTAAAAGTGTATCAAACCTCACTTCTCTGGATCTCTCCTCTTGCCATTAGGATTTAGGATCTTCCACATAAAGTTGCAAAACTTCTCAGGATATTTCTCCGCAGCATGAGTTTGTGATGTCCTGCAGAGTGGTGTTTTCCTAAGCCTTTACAGGGTGTGGTCCTGCCTTACACCACTGCTGGACGATGAGGAGACAGTACACAGGGCAGGTTCAAACCTGCTCTGTGCTCACCATGCCCTTCTGCTACCCTGGAGGGAGTCACCCGTCTCCTATTTCTTTTCTCTTAGCCCTAAAGGCTGCCTGGTGTCCCAGGATGAAAACACACCAATAGTTGTGCAGTTGCAGAAGCTGCCCAGCAAAATGATTGCCTGGAGAAGGAGATATTCCTCAACTGCCCTTTTTCTCTCTTCAGCTTGTAGTAGGCAATGACAGAGCTCATGCATTTCATTTGCAGAACAGTATTCTGCTTCCCTACTTTTACCATTCATCCTATGCTCTCCTGTTGGTTTTATGTTCTCTGGCCCCAGCTTAATGTCCTCAGGTATTACACGAATAACGCCAAGCAGATGCTGCAAATGCTGCACTGTGGAACTGGTAACATTACTTCAACAGCAAAAACACTTCTTCAGTTTTCCTTGCTCTCTGCTGCAGTGCTACAAGAGAAGTAATGCATTAAAAATATCATGTACCCCATGAGACCACTGAGATGTCTTTTTTTTCTAGAAAATAAAGCCTTTAAAAAACAGATTCCAAATTAATTGTGCAGGCTAGAGAGATTTTTTTTAAAAAAGGAATTTTCCCAAGTGCTAGGAATTCATCAAAAAGCGGAAGAGGACAAAAATCAAAAGCCGAAGTTGCTACAAAAAGAATAACAGTGAAAAATTAATTGTAGCCTTCCACTGGGTCACGGATTTTCTAACCTCTTGGCAATTAATAAATTCTGGAATAATTGTCATAATTAACTGATAGGGCAGGGATAAAAAAATTGTCCAGCCAAATTAAGATAATTTCAGTGGTTACAAGTTAACTTAATAAGTATACATTATTTATTGGTAAGGATCACAGTGAATCTAGAAACTGCAACAGCGGGCAAAATATGTGAAACTGAGAGATGAGTCAAGCTCTCGTGGCTCTGAGCTACAGTGAAAGGTTTAATACTGCTTCTTTACCAGATTTTGAGAGATAATTTCCCGATGAATTAATATGTCTCTACTGGTCTGGAAACAGCGTATATTAAATACTGATACTTTATCCCAGCCCTCTCTTGGCTTCCTCGCAGTCTGGGAGGGAGTCTGGCCCAATCCCCTTTGGAGTCAGTATAATACGATACAGTGGGGTAGAGGTGAGGCAGCCTAAGAAAGACTACAGGAATCAGATTGTCGTTAATTCCTAAAAGGTATTAAAGGAGAGACCAAGAGACACAAGTCAATAAACCACATTATTAAAAAATGTTTTATAAATTTTATATTTAGATATTAAAGCTTTACAGAGTCATATAATTAAAAGATACAAGCTTCTGAGAAATACCTTTGGTATATAAGTTTTTCTTCTGCATTTAGTCAGTCATGAGCATTATGTACAGTAGGGCTATGACACATAAAAAATAACATGTTAATAAAATGACAGGTGAGATTCAAGAGTTACATAAAAACTCCATGCTGGCTATGTCTGTTTGATGTGTATCCTGTCATATTTCACCCTCATAGTTTGTTTCAACCATATTTCATGATTCTTTGGTAGCAAATAAAAATAAGAGTAGTAGTATACAGAAGAAGACAGTACATGGATAATTCATTGTTTCAGATGGAGAAAAATGGCTCATTTTATTAAGAAAGGAAAACCTCAATTTATTATGAAATAGTATTTATTTACAGGTATTTTACATTTTTAGAAAATAATACAACTGTACTTTAAAATGCTTCATTTATTTTTATTACTTATCTGCTTGTACAAAAGAAGCAAAGACACTGTCTTCTTGTTCTAGCAGAACTTCAGGCTTGTCATATTCCAAAATAACTCCTCTCTTCATTACAATAACCAAATCTGCATTGAGAATGGTGTGCACACGGTGCTGAAAAAATCAAATAAACAAAATGCCAGTTCAGTTTATCTATCAAATAAATTCCAGGATAATACACTTCCAGAAATTAATTTTTCTATCAAGTTTGAGTTTAAGGCTGCTTATCCTACTTTTCATCCTAATTTACTGTGCAAATACTGCAGATAAATATACAGACCAAGAGCCACATGGATATTCAAGTACCTAGGCACATAGGTACTTCAGTTTGAATTGTCATATGAGTTCAGACTATGATGTGCATAGCCCAGAGTCCTGCCAGCAGGCGCTGCCCCAACAAGGCAGCCAGAAGAGTGGAGCAGGGCAAGTGAGTGCAGTACTGCGTGCAGGTACTTTCCCAGTCCTGGACTGCATCTAGACTTGGGAGGTCCTGAGCTTGGTGGGGTTTATCTGTAAAATGAAATAGATCTCTTTTCTAAGACCTTGCCCAGGTTTTCTCTTCAGCTTTCATAAACATTCTGCATCCATATCCTTTGGAAAAGATTTTTCCAGGCTTGCTCCCCACTGCATGAACAAGCACACACTTTTATATGCTCTGGACTTCGCTGCTCAGAGCTTGCTCTGATGCCTCTTCCCCCTTGTCTCATGATTTTGCAGACCTCTCTCACATGTCCTAATGTTTTCCTTCTCCCAGGCAGAAGAGGCCTAGCCTACTCAGCTGCTCCCCCCCTTAAGGAGCAGTTCCACACCTCTGATCAGCCTTGTGCTTCGTAACATTTTTCAGTTGTAATGTGTCAGTCTGAGGGATGAGGAAACTGGAACTACACATAGTATTCAAGGTATGTGCAATAATATGGGCTTACACAATGGTATAATGTTTTCTTTTTTGTTCTTTACCCTTTTCCCCCTCTACTCTGCCCTGGTGAGACCATATCTGGAATATTGTGTCCAGTTCTGGGCCCCTCAGTTCAAGAAGGACAGAGAATTGCTTGAAAGAGGCCAGCACAGGGCCATAAAGATTATGGAAGGAGTGGAGCATCTCCCTTATGAGGAGCTGCTGAGAGAGCTGGGTCTCTTTAGCTTGGAGCAGAGGAGACTGAGGGGTGACCTCATTCATGTTTATAAATTTGTAAAGGGCGAGTGTCAGGAGGAAGGAGCCAGGCTGTTCTCTCTGATGTCCAATGACAGGACAAGGGGCAATGGGAGCAAGCTGGAGCATAGGAGGTTCAATCTGAACATAAGGAAAAACTTCTTTACTGTGAGGGTGACAGAGCACTGAACAGGCTGCCCAGAGAGGTTGTGGAGTCTCCTTCTCTGCAGACATTCAAAACCCGCCTGGACGTGTTCCTGTGTGACCTGGTCTGGGTGATCTTCCTCTGGCAGGGGGATTGGACTGGATGAGCTTCAGAGGTCCCTTTCAACTCCTAATATTCTGTGATTCTGTGATTTAATTAATTTATTTTATTAGGAAGAAACCTCCCCAGTTTTTTCCTCAGTGGGAAATAATTAATTTAGCTTTTCTGCAATACTGTAATCTTTCCTGAGCATTCCTTTCATCTATTGATCATCAAGTGGCCCCATAGATTAACAGACTTCTTGCTCCCAGTGTGTTTCACAGATTCGCAAATTCATTATTAGTCTTGATGGCTTCCAAAAGCTGCTCTCATACTTTTTTTGGCCTGCCTTATTGCATTTTCACATGTAACATGCCAGAACTTAAGATAATTTCTGGTTTCTTTATTTGACTATGAGTTCAGCTTTTCCAAGAATGCCTTCTGGTTTCTAATAGTCTTTTTTTATTTGTTTAGCCATACCATCTTATTTCTATCCTTAGTCAAGACTTTCTTAATTAATAACATGAACTGGCTCTGGGATTTTTTTTAAATACAATACTCCTGCAGGGATATTTAATCTCAGAATATTGTGATCCCTGTTACACAGTCACTCTTCACCCATAAGGTTACTAAACAGATGCCAGGCACCCTCATTACCAGTCTTGTATTGCCTTCTGTGGCTTCCTACTCAGATGTTCCATTAAATAATCACTGACAGCATCTACAGATCTCATCTCTGCTGCAGTCTTTCTGTGACATTTATCCAGTCCACAGGCAGGGAAA
>NW_010183049.1:7204-8146 GCF_000695765.1 Mesitornis unicolor
AAATATCCAATTCCAGTTGTACTTGCTGCCCTTGTTATCTGATCTCTTTCAGTATAACATAGTCAGTGCTGCCAACCTGGTAAAGTAACATTAATGATAACATAGACCCAATACTATACACTCTTCCTATTCCTCCTAAGCACACATTAGGAATATATGGCTTTCTCTGGGGAAAAAAAAAATCAATCAAACAAACAAAAAAACCACAAACACAACAAAAAACCCCACCCCTAACAAACCACTACCCAACCCCCCAAAAAACTCTACGTCATGTTTCCATTACAGAGTGGTTTGAATACAAAGCCACCTGCTGTAAACCACATTTATATTTGGAAGCAAAGACATTCAAAGGAAGTTTATTTCAAAAATGCCGTTTTGTTTGAGCTGTGCAGTTTAAAACTCACTGAGACAGTGAAAGACTAATAAAACTTTCTCAGCCTTTCCCCAAACAAACTGAAAAAAAATACATAAATGCAAAATGCAATGCAACTCAGAATTTTCATGCAAAGAAATCAGGAAATTTCATTTTATGATTCCTTTGGTTTTTTTAATAACAACATCCTGAATGGATACCATAAGCTAAATCAGGTTTTCTATTTCCTAGGTGAAAACAAAAAGATGCTGTAACATTCCCAAGTATAGATTTCCTGACTTGTGTTTAATTTTTAAATGTTAAGAAGCATAATGACTTTATTTCACCTCCCTGAAATATGTGTATTTTTAGAAAATAGAGGACTGAAAGATATGTTGCTTCTGACATATCTATTGAGCCAACCACTTAGATTCAGGTCAAATATTTTTGATAATTTTTTTTAATAGATACTTGAAGTCTTTGTATAATCACTTCAAGAATATGCAAACCTAAATTCAATCACTTTCAATAGAGATAGAATGTTCATTTTTAAGTTAGTAAGATTCTCATTTATTTGTTTAAATTCTGAA
>NW_010183050.1:0-295 GCF_000695765.1 Mesitornis unicolor
GCCTGTAGCGCTGCATGGGGTTATTGCAACTTGATTCATTGTTGGTGACAGTTCTGTACTGCTTAGGAGGTTGGACTAGACACTTCCACAGTCCCTTCTACCCACAGTATTAACCACTTTATTTTGTTTTCTTGAGTTCAAAGAATTCCATAACACTTCACGACAAAGAACAACTGTATCACACCAAAGTAGCTTTCTTTGTCTGATTAGTTACTCTATCCCACCCCAAAACACCGCAACACTGCAACATATTTATGGCAGGGAAGGATCCCCAGATGGGAGGAGAAAAAAAACT
>NW_010183050.1:326-8896 GCF_000695765.1 Mesitornis unicolor
GTAGAAAAGCACTTCTAGGGATGGATAAATTTTGCTTACTGCAAATATGGTGCTCCATGCCTATGGCTAAAACCATCTTTTCATAATTTGAGATTCTAAAGATCTCTGCTCATTTTCACTGGATAAAAAAACCCCAATTCTGTTATAGTACAAGAAAATGGTCTGTTACGTATGATATTTAATCTGAAGGAAAGAACATCATGCACTGGAGTCAAACTAATCAGTGCAGTGCCATGGTGACTGTCAAAGGGAGAATACAAGAATACCGACCAGTTTCAGCGTTGGTTAGCTCTTGAGGCAAAACCTGACCATTATTTGTGACAGTAAGGTCAAAAAGACCAAACTAAAGAGCTAGGTTTTCTCATTTTCTTTGGCCTAAGCCAGTATGTGCCAACTTAGCCCACGCCCCATTTCTCACCAATTATCACCTTTTCCTGTCCTTAACCATGGTGGTGATGGGGTGCTTCACACTTCATTTACAGCTCTAGGACCCTTACTGACATACAGTGTCATTAATTGAGACCTGGTCTATATAATACACATTTGCTGCATCAGGTTTCCTTTGCCATAGCCTTATTCTTTTAATTTCTCCTCCTGCAGCCGCCCATCATGCACCACACAGGACTTTCCCTGGACAAAACGATTCAGATCCAACACATAGATGGAGACAGAGCCACACAACTAAGTGCCAGAGACTTCAGTAATGAAATCGCACCAAAATATTATGGAAGTCTTATGCAACCTGGTCACTGTTGCAGTTTAATGTAACATTTCACTGGATACAGGAGAAGCAATTAGACTGCTGGAAATTGTGTCGAATTCTCTCATAATTCAATATTGACCATCACTAGCAATGTAAGATGTGGCGAGACTGATAAATCTATGCAAACCCTGCAATAAAGCAGGGAAGAACTGAAAAGAGATTGGGAGGAGATAAAGACACCTGAGGTGGTGGTGGTGTGGCCTTGTTTGAATTCCGTCCCACAGAACTGACCAGCCACATCTGTCCTTTACTCCTTACCCCAAAATAGTTCCAGTTTTGCTACAATATCATCAGAATATTTACAGGCAACCTGATTCACAATTGCTCCAATGCTAACGTCTTCCAAGACTGAAAAAAACATATTCCAGTAATTATTTTCAGGAAAGCTCCCAGGAAAGGGATTCTGGGCATTAAAAATTGTGTGAGAATGTGTTATGAGATGGAGTTGTGAGGGCTATGAAAGAAAAGAAAAAAAAAAGCAGTCATTTGCAGCTTCTACTTCAAAATTATACACCCTTTATACATCACCAAACCAAAAGCCCTGACCCAGGCACTACATGAATAAATACACAACATCTGAGTAGTAAAAGTGCCAACAGCAACAACAGAAGTTGATCACAATGTAGATAAGGAATGTAAACTCAAGGCCTTGCAAGCAGCAATGCCTTGAAGTAATAACAGGTTCTAAGTATTCACCCCGTAAAGCATAAAAGATCTTACTATTGACAGGTTTTGGAACAGCACACACTGCACAAGCAGTGGAATCTCCACTTACGTATTTTAAAATTAATGTGGAGAAAAGACAAACAGAATAAATAAATTAAAAAACCCTAAAATGACTAATTTGTTTTCCAAAAGAGGGACAAAAAAACCACTAAGAGTAATTTCTAGAGAAACTAGAAAGCAACAGAAAAAAGCAATTTGCTTAAGAACTACCCAAGATCTTTGTAGCGGTTTTGGACATGAGTGCATGACACAACAAGGAAGGAATCAGGTCCCTGGTGAAAGCAAGATACCCAGGCTGAGAAACACAGCTGTGACAGACTACCTAAGGCCACTCTGTGCTCCAAACCTTCCTAAAGGTCTCTGCATTAATTGGTCTTTCTGTTTACACTCATAAATAAGTGAGTAGCTGTCCTTCTGCAGCCGGATCTCATATACACACTTGCTCTCTGTGGCTCGTGTTGGAGTGAAATATTTATTTCAAACAGCTTCACTGCATTTCTTCCACCTGAAATAAATATGAGCGACGCTGAAAGTTTGAAAGTTTCAAACAGGATCCGTTCAGCAACAGAAGGCAATCAGTTCTATCAGATTATGAAACTCAATTTACAGAGCACATCAGAGTGCCATTAAAGCATAGATTTCATGAATACAATACATATAGAAAAGGGACAATGAAGAATTGGAGGGCACGCATAGGTGCATAAGTGTATATAAACACCAATTCCTTTCCGTTATCGCCAGAATAAAACATCAGGGCTTCTCCTGGAAGATTTTGTTAAACTAAAAATTGAAAGTAACTGCTTGTACTATCTCTATTGACGGACAGCGTTGGATGCACGCTACTACAGAATTATTTATCTTACTCCCAGGAACGGTGCACACAAGCATTAATGAAAACTTAGCCCTGGGGGCACAGCCATGCCCGTTCATCATGGCAATTACAGTCAGTTCATATCTCATCACTTGTAGACCACTCTGAGCTGAGGAAAGAGCAAGAAAACTGCAATCAGTTATCCCTCCCTTGGGAATGCCAATCTCTAGATTTTAGGTTAAGGTACCTTTTCTCATGGTCTTCTCAGACCTTGGGCAACATGAGTATCTATTTAGGAATGCTGTCCAAAAATGGTGCCATTTGTGGTGACAATTTCCTAAACATACTGCAGACGTCCTGTTGTCAGGTCTCCTGCATGCACTACAGACCCTGGAGGAGTTCAGTGTCACGAACCATACACCGACAGCTAGGAACAGAAACTGGGAACCAGAAACACATTAAACACCACGGCCTTCTCATGCTCAACTGCAGCTTTGTATCATCCCCACTGTAGCCAGCAGCAAAGTTGACACTGACTGCAAAAGTACAGAAGTCAGGACTGTTACTGGTATTAAGAGCACCCAGAATTAGAAAATAAAGGAGGATGGAGCCCGCTGAGACCTCAGAGGAGACTTTCTCAGATGTGACTTCCTCTAGTCATTCTCTGGTTTTGTTTAGTACTTCTTTGGGTGTGCTTTGCAAGACCCACAGGAATTTAAGTTATTGGCCTTTACCCTGACAGCAGGTGGCTCCCAAATCCTCTGAGCTTTCCTGTTCCCGTACACGAAGAATGAAAGAAGGCAACTTTTCCATGCCAATGTTTCTGTTTCAGGAATAAGCTCTTTCAGGGATGCCTGTGTACATTTTGTATTTAGCGATTAAATGAACGTTTGCTGACAAAAGTTTAATAGAAGTGTAGCAATTCCTTGTATTTACAGATCACCTTTTGCCAAACATCGCAAAGTGCTCCATGAATATTCATAGCACGAGCCTCTTAATTGTCTTTTGAAGGAGGTATCAGGTCTATTTCGCAAAAAGCTGCAGAACAGGAGAAAGAAAATAAGACCTTTCCAGGCAATATGTTCCAAACTATAAACAAACCTTCTAATTCCTAAATCTTCTGTTTAATTACCAGCGCATTGTTCACTGACACATCAAACACCCACGGTTCTGTGTCACCTCTTCATAGAAAGGTTGCACTGCAGTAATTCAACCAAGTAGCACTGAAGCATTATAATGTCCCCTCCTTAACCTTTCCCTTCTGCTCGCCTGCCGCTGATTCATACATAATCTACTGATGTCTCTTCTTGCCTTTTGGCCTCCTGCTTGACAAGCTGGTGTAACCCATGATTTTTAGCAGACGGACTGACAGGAAACAAAGGGAAGGATCAAATATGCTCACGTTAAGTTAGCCTTCAACGTGACTGCTTCATGCGAGAGCAAGGAAGCTTCAGAAACACCAAACAGAACTAAAGCCTCAAAACAAGTCTGCATTCTTCATTTACTGCTGCCATTGACATGAAGGCTGCTGTAGTGAGGAGCAGCCCTGCACTTACGGGTCAGAACAGATTCTCATAAATGAGAAACGAGCAGATGTAGGTAGTCCATTATTCTGAAAGATCAAGTTATATCATTTCCTCAACTCACTGCTTTTTCACAGCTTTGTATCTTACAGCTTCAAATGATTTGACTTCTCATACAAGAGCTATTCACATTTACAAATGGGGAAACTAAGGCCAGAGGGAAGACAGCTGTGACGTGCCCAGAAGAACACACTGCAGGAGTGGCAAAGATGGGTCAGTCCAGGAACGCTTGCTCACAGCCCTTGAACATCAGTCCAGTAAACCTCTGTGGACTCTTCAAGCTAAAAAGGAGCAGAATTTAGATACTACACTGGGTCACTGAAATAAACACTACAAACGAGACTTGTTTGTGAAAACTCTAGTTCTTGGTGAATACACATCCTATTTCTAAGCTGTTCGCAGAATCCCAGCATGTCAGGAGTTGGGAGGGACCTGGAAAGCTCCCCCAGTGCAACCCCTGCCACAGCAGGATCACCAGAGCAGTCACACAGGAACACGGCCAGGGCTTTGGGTGTCTGCAGAGAAGGAGATTCCACAACCTCTCTGGGCAGCCTGGGCCATGCTCCATAACCCTCACACTCACAAAGCTTTTCCTCATCTTCAGCTTGAACCTCCTGTGCTCCAGCTTGGGACCATTGCCCCTTGTCCTGGCATTGGCCATCCCAGAGCAGAGCCTGGCTCCTTCCTCCTGACACTCGCCCTTTCCAAATTGATCCCCATGAATGAGGTCAATCAATGCCAAAAAACATTTCTGTGTTAAGTCTCCTGTTTAGTTTTTCTTGTATTCTGGTAGCATGTAAGCATTCCAGTAATCACTTCTCACATTAGAAACAGATTTCCAAAATGACTGGGATGGAGATTTGCCTGATGTTTGCAGCCCTAGGACCCACTGCTTAGAAAACCTTGGATAATTTTCAAACCACTTCTCCTCCTCCCCCTTCAATTAGTCTTAATCTACCTCTGTCTTTTTTTCCTTGTACTCCCACTCTTTTCATTCTCCCACCACAACCACTTTGGCTTTGATTAGGTGGTGATGATGGAGAGAGTACGTCTTTGCCTTTCAGCAAGACAATTTTGCTTCAGGTAACAAAAAGACATTTGCTAATTTCTCTCTTGAGTGGGTGTTGGAGACTTTCCAAGGCTCAAACAAAGAAAGTCTCCTTAACTATTTCTACAGCATGCAACTGTTACAAAGCTTCAGCTTAGAGTTCAAGGCATTTCTATTATCCAAATTAGGCAATGCTTCCATCGGTTGGCACGATCTGCCAGCAAGAACCCCAGAGCACGTTTCTCCTGCACACCTCTACTTCCAAGGCTTGATGTAATTGCTGGCATCCTCTCCTCCTCTTTCGTGCCTGCCAGCAACTGAAATGGTGCACACATGGTACCCTTCCCGTACCACCGCGGTCCACCTGCCACACCACAAGGCTACACAAACACACCGAGACCAGCCCTGACAAAACAAGTGTGGGTACGGCTGTTCAGAAACGGGCTGCTGTTCTCAGAGCAAGGTGGACACAAACAACTGAGCCAGCAGCTCCCTAAAGCACCCTCCAGGCCACAGCTGCTTCCAGGCATGCACCCAGGATGCCAAATTTGAAGGAGGCACAGCACGGCCCCCACAGCGCTGCTCAAACACACGCCACTGATGTCTGCTCTACATTTGCCTGTCCTCAGCTCGCTGCAGTCATGCATGGCGATCAGGAAGCCAGCTGGGTATCTCCTGCTGACTTCAGTTGGATCTGAACCGTGTCCCTGCTGAGCAGTATCGCAGTGGCAGCCTTTGGAAGGGCAGTGACAGGAGGGCTTTTAGCTGAGATGGTGAAGTGTTGTGTAGGACACAGAAGGACGAGCTGGGAATGTACTGTGAGCTTAAGCTCTGTGTCTGTCTGTGAGGACATAGTTTGAGGGATGAACAAACACATGTTTAAGCAATCAAGAAACATTCATCTATTCATATAATCACTGGCACCCAAGGATATCCCTCAGTGAGGGTAAATACATCCTCACTGGCAGGTTCAAGATAGGGTAAGTGATGGACCATGAAGACAGCAGCCAACTCACTGCTTGGGCAAGGCAAGATTATCGTGTTGTTAGCCCAGACACAACTCCTGCAGCCTGAGCTGACCCATTACAGACTAACTTGAAAGAGGGAGAGTGATACCACTTGGATCCTGTAAGGGATAACACAGTGGTCAGAAGAACTTCTTGCTATTCGTAATGGAAATTATTTTACCTGCATATATAAACCTTTTGCATAGCAACATTAGATGCATCTGTCTTTATTAATTGATTTGGCTTTTCTTTCAACGCTCTAACTCTACTCTGGGCCTTCACAGAGCACTTGGATATGAGAATTTTTACTTTAGCCCTTATTACTCTCTCACAACTGGAAACCTTCCTGTCTTCCTTCCCTCCCCAGTCTCTTTGTTACTGTGCATCCGCAATATTAAATCTACCTACCAGTTTTCCTGTATACTTTACATAGCACACGTGCTCAGTTTGCCTAGAGTTTATTCCACTTCAGAGCAGAGATTTCTCAGCTTGCTGAAGGGATCCCTGCTATTGCAGGAGAGAGGGAAGACTACTAAGAGAGCCAGAACAGGCAAGTCCTTGGACAGAGGAAGATGGTCCCATGACACAGAGTCCTTTAATTAATAAGTTGGCCTTCAATTTGCATTAAGACAAGAGGAATGTGCTCGGTCTTTTTGCTCTCTGCAGGAAAGCCCGGCTTGAGGAGACAACTGAGGATCTTTCTAAACTCTTCATATACCTATCATATTTGATAATCTTAATTCTAAATTGTTGACAACACACCTGCTCATCCATGTGTACAAACAAGACTTTCCTAAATTATCTACTTCCTCCTATCATGCTTTTGTCCTTTTCTACAGCTAGAAGAAAAAGCAGAATATTCCAGGAGAAGGAAATATTCCCCCAAAAGGGAGGCAGATCAGAATGCTTCTCTTCTACTTTCCACATTGGAACTAGGTAGGAATCCTTCAGCTGTGCTTCCCAGTGAAGCTAAAAACATTCAGAAATTCCCAAGGCGTTATAGAGGAGTCAGAGTATAGCCAAATGTTGCATCTCAGATGCACTATGAAGCACAGCACATGTTACTGTCATAACGTCTTTACCCTACAGCTCTGCCATGGAAAACTGCCATACCATTTCTACCTAGTAGATACTACTCACAATTTATTTTCTTTTCCAATTCTGCCATTGGATTCTTCAGCAGCATCACGAGCTGCCTTAACAGAAATGCATCCTTTCAACCATGCACAGGAAGCCTGAAAGCTCAAATACCTCTCCCACTAACACTAACTCCCACAGAACTGCCCCGTGGCCTCGACTTGCAGAACAAACCAAAACAAACAACTGTTTTCCCTCAACTTCACTCCCCAAAATGGCTGAGTCATTTTCACTGGACTTTTGCAAAGTAATTAATAACTGAAAATTAATCTCTTATGCTAAAAATTGCTGAAAGTGATAAATGACTGATCAGAAGTCCTAGGTGAAGTTCTGTTGTCACCACATTAAGAAGTGGTACACTTCTCCCACCACTCCAATATGCCTCAGAGCCTGATAAACCAAAGGATATTTATTTACTTATGAAGCTGTTATCTTTCCATTCCCATCAGCCTCAGCAAAACATGGAGATTGTGGTCTTAACCTTGCTGGTCAACTCCTTAGCTCTCTTCTTTCCTCAGACTGAACCTGTATCTCTCAAAATTAGCCACAAGTGTATTTGCCAAAATACAAGTTATTCCCTTTTAGATTATCACAGCTGCACAGTGATTGTTTCTTGAGCACAATTATTTGCTGTTCCTAAGAGTTCACAGCAATTCTGAGTCAGAAAGCAGTGCTGCAAAAGGTTTCAGGTAAGTAACACATTGAAAGAACATCGACTATGCTAGAAGTGAAAGAACGTACAAAGAAATTCAGGTTTTCTTTGTCAGGACGAGAGCGAGTTTGCAAAAAAGAACTAGAAACAAAACGAGACTGAGCAGCATTTACTGATACACGGGACGGCAGATACCCAGGGATGGCATCTTTGCCTCTATCTCCACCAGCAGTTCTGTAGCAGCTGTGAAATAACAGTAACTGCATGCGATGCTTTCAGTGGAATTGGAGCCACAAACAAATTGACCACTTTCTTTGCGCCTTTTAATAGGAAGGAATGAAGACTGAGTGTCCCAGAGGAATAACGTGGATGCACAAAGACTAATGTAAGCCATTCGTCACTGCTCTGATGGCCTTTCCTAATGAATGTTTTGCAGGTGCTGAAAAATAACAGGATAACGTAACACACATTGTGCTACCTTAGTAAAAGTAACTGTGACATCTTTTTACCTCATCTGTAGAATACAGAACAATGAAGGTTAAACGATGTAAGCACCTTCACTGGAGTGAGGCAGATTTATTCATACAAGACCCTCCAACAAAACTATATTTTATTTGAGCTAAATTGCTGAACAAAATATTAGATATCTATAGGGAAAAAGCATTGAAATTTCTAGCCTCTGGCTTGCCAGTTCCAATTTGGTATATGCAAAAAGAGGCAGGAAGCCACCTCTGAGATGTTCAGTGGACTGCGTCAAACCAGTACGTGGGATTCAGTTCAGCTGCCAGTGGGCAAATATGTCCATCTTACAGAACCAGTGAAGTGAGCAATAACCTCTTTCCC
>NW_010183050.1:8927-12259 GCF_000695765.1 Mesitornis unicolor
CTTCTGACACTTCCAAAAAACCCCAAACCAACCCCCAGACACTGTCTGTCTCACAGAACCCCCAGAAGCCACCCAATCAGAAAGTGGGGGATAAAAGAACTTCTCCAGAGATCGGTCCTGTGATCTAATTGCTAATCAAATTAACAGAGACCATTCATTAACCTTTTCTCAGCCATAGCTGGCACTAAATTCAGTTAAAATACTAGATCAAAATATAACATTAAAAAAAATCAGATCTAAAAAGAAGACACCCCAATCCAAACCAAAATACTACATCTCCTCAGACTTTTCAATTAATACTGTGTCTAGAAAAAATCCACTGGTATTTGATAATGATCTATGAACATGGAAAACTACCAATTAGAAACCATTTCTGGGAAAGGTTCACAGGGTTTGGTTCCTGCCATTATTTTGCCTATTCCTACATTAATTATTTGTGTGCAGGTTTAGTTCAGAATTGCACATTCACACACTCAGAGTTTGATGCTGCAATCCCCACTTCCGGGCTGTATTGAGCAATGAAGCTGTCCAGTCGTTTTGCGGTGCCGAAGCAGTGATTCAGTGAGGAGGCAAGGGCATCAGATTTGATTTGTGAGCTTGTAGCGTGGTTTCTAGAAGCCATGAATCCTTCTCATTAAATAACCATCCGTCGTGTTGGAGATGATTAACTTCTGAAGTCAGAATTAAATCAGCATTGAATCTGCACTGCTATTAGTACAGTTAATTTTCTGTTTGATGGCTGAGATGCCAGGTGTCCATTGTTCAATGTAACTTAAAAAGTGAAAAAAAAAATAAGTGTGTGCATGTTTTTCTTATTTCAATAATACGCTAGATTCAATTTTGTCTTAAAGAGTGGGTGAGAGCAGTGGGAGTTATAATGGTATTGACCTTCCCCTCTGTGGAGGATGCTAATGCTGCAAAACAATCAATATACTAAGAAGACAACCTAAAAAATGAGGCCACATTTCTCCCTTTCCTCCTTTAAGATTTTTATACCGATGATGTGCCAGGAAACTCATTTTACATTAGACCAGTAATTCCTTCCATACAAAGTGCGCGCTACATTAGCGGGTGACAATCTGCCGGGGTCAAGAGAGCCCTCTTGAGAAGGAAGCACAAAGAGACAGGTTGCAGAATGCAGACTTTCATTTATTTCACAAATACAAGCAATAAAAATCCCAAAACAACGGTTACCTGTCACAAACGAATAGCTAGATCACACAGCAGTTCTCTCCATCTTCCACTGAAACCACAGCTAGAAATCTATGCTGCTTTAAAAGAAGAAAAAGCCCCACCTGCTTGCCAGCTGAGCATTATTCTTTCTGCTGTTGCCAGAATATAAGGTTTATCCTTTTGTTTGTGAGGAAACAAGGACTCTGCTTGACACATAGCCAGAGCCAAAGCTTTTATAGCCACGATTTAGGAAATCGGCTTTTACACAAGAACAGGACATGGTGACCATATTGTGGACTCTTCTTATAAGGAAAAATGCTGAAGAAGCCAGACTTCCTGTTAATGTTTCGGTGTCACGCATGGAGATGAAGTATCCATAAAATAGGGCATCAAGTTAGTTGTAGGTACTCTGAGTAGTAAGCAGAGGATAACTCTGCAGAAAGACCCAAAGTCTCTTCTACTTTGTATTCAGCAGATTTTTATGATGTTACTCACAGTTTTGTCTGTCTCATTTTACCTGGTTTGAGCTAAACAGAACTTATTTTATATTCAGTGATTTTACTTTTCAGTTCAGTCTCTTAAAAGTGGCTGAACTCGCTGAAAACCAGCAGCATGGTTTTCCAGACAGTGTGATAATCTCAAGGCCACTGTCTCACCATGGGTGCTGTGTCTGCACCTACCGGGGGGGAGCAGACCCAAACCTGCCCAACCAGGGATTGCATCCCACACACGCCACACTCAGTGGAAAGCCCAGGGATCACCAGGGTCTCCACCCTTCCAGCTTGGACCCTTCCTTCCCTCTCCACCCCTGCAATGGCCCAAGGCCCAGCAGACCCTGCTGCTTCGCCTGCCTCTGATCCTGAGCCCTGTGTTCCTGCATCAGCTCCCACTGCTGCTGGGTCCACACTGGGACTTTTCCAGTGCTCCCAGAGCCTCTGGTGCCGTCACCATCATTGGGGGATGATTTTATACTGGTTTTGTAGATATATTTGTACATCTCTGTATATATTTCGTTATTCTCCTATTTACATTATTACCCTGTAGTATCAGTATTATTGTTTCATTAAACCTGTTAGTTTTATTTTCCAACCCGTAAAGTCTCTCTCTCTTCTTCTCTTTTCTCTTCCCTTCTGGGGAGGGGAGAGGGGTTAATAGAGAGTGTCGGGCCAGGGTTTAGTGGCCAGCCCAGCCCTAAACCACGACACTCATTCTACTCTGCCAGGTAACATGATGCAAGCTTGCTGCCTTAAGGAGTCTACCTCAACCAGTTATACTACTGTTAAATGATCAGTACAATTACTAAAACCAAATGGGCACCTTCATGCAGATAAGATGAGAATTGATACCAGTCAGAAGACAAGAGAAGCAATAAGTGACAATTAACCAGTCTTCCACAACTTTTGTCTCTTGTACTGCCTAACCTCAGGAGCACTTCCCTCATATCCCCCCACCTACAGAGTGCAAAACACATTGAAGGACAGATTGGACCGAGGTGCGAAAAAGAGAGCTGAGGAAGAGGTCACACCACTGGCATACACCTTAACAGCAACAGTCTGCTCAGAAAGACACCTTACAGAGACCCATTCGCCTTCCTGGAATTTATGGATATTGTTGTTTTAAAAAGTAATACTGAAAAAGGCAAGAATACTCATAGGATAAAACCGTAGGAGCAAATTGATGGGACAGCGAGCATTAGTGCAAGGCATTAGATTCTGTTTTGGCAGGTGTTTTTTTATCAAGATGATCCCTTATTAATTCAGTGTTTAATCATTCAGAACTTATGAGCTGCACACATCTTTGAGTACTTAAGCACACATTTTTTGCAACTCCTTCCTCCTTCTACCTGTTAGATCCATTTGTCAGACTGGGCATTGGCAAGCTGTCAGGCCAGGGAGTAAGCCTTACTGTGTTTTAGTTCAACACCTGGTATAATTTAGCTTTACCCCTGAGTGTGTCCTGTAGTCATTGCAGCATTAGGAATAGAAAAAATCTCAGTTTATTCAAAGAGATGATAAAATCTCATATAGAAAAGGAAGGAATTTATAGACCAGAATTTTTGGCATTACTCCTCATCCAATTTCCAGGGACTTAATAAGGAAAACAGGCTAATAATTTGTATATATATAGTATCTCAATTTGTATATATATATATATATATA
>NW_010183051.1:0-3635 GCF_000695765.1 Mesitornis unicolor
GAGCCGCTGCGCGGGCCGGTATCGGGGCGGTGGGTTCTGATCGGGCCGCCGTGTCCTGGCACGGTGGCGATCCAGGCGCGGTTCCCGGGAGCGCGTTCTGGTGACTGCCTTGTTGTTGTGCTTGGAACCTCTGCTCCCGGGAGGGTTTCGTTTCCCAGGCTTTTCCGTCTGGGGCCAGGAGCGGAACAGCACGAAAGGGCGGCTTAAGTGCCAAAACAGAGGAGTGTTCCTGTTGTGCTATACACGGACTGCTCCTGAGCCTCGCCGCAGGCTTCCTGGTTCTTTTGCTGCGTGTCTGTATGCGTGTTTTTGCTATATGTGAGTTGGAAATCAATGTGCAAATGTGTAAATACAGTCTGTACTCGGATTCGGCTCTTTTGAGTATTAGGATGCACTGCACAGCGCATGGTCCTGATGCAGACTACGTGAAAACGTGGTAAAATAAACTGAGTACGGATAGGTCTAGAGATGCAGGACAAAAACTGGGTAAGGCAGTGAAAAGGGTGTGAGAAGTACATATGGATCCCCTGCAAGATGTGGAGTGTTGCACCTCGTAGAAGGAATTCGGTTGCTGGAGGTTGTGAAGTCAAAGCTGACCAGACTTTAAATTGCTGTATGTGCTGAATGCTTTTTCCTTTTTGTGCTTTCTCTTGCTCCCTGTCAACTACTTCAAAAGAACAGAGATGGAGGCAACCGCTGGAAACACAAATAGAGTAACTGTTAAGTTTCTGTATCTAATTTTTTTGTGAACTACTGTAGCTTGAAGCATGCTATTTGTGTTCTTGCTGTAAAACAAGAGCACCCCGAGCCTGAACTCTTGGAATGTCTGATCCCTGTAATTCGTAGGAATTGTCGTAAGCCTCATTGTAAACTGTAGTATTAGCAAGCCACTGCTGTCTTTTAGCAGATTGGCAAGCTGTTGGGACACTGCATGACTTACCCCTATTGTCTGCTGTCAGAACATTGCTTCTCCAGTAGCAAACTGCCACCTGTTTATTCCAAGGATATAAGTTCCCTGTTTTCAGCGATGTCAGATAACTTGTGCACTATAAGTGCATCCACTTAAAACCAAAACCCCAAAAAGCTGACCAGAATAACGATGACTTTCCTTCCTGCAGGTCAACCAGTATCCCTGGAAGCTCAAATGTGGCTGCTGGCAGTAATCGTCGCCTTCAGCAGACGCAGCACCAAGTAGATGAGGTAAAAGTCTAGTCCAAAAGCAGCGTAGTCATTTTCCTTCAGGAAACCTGCGTAACTGGAACGGGTGTTTTGGCCAAAGCAGTTCCCCCTGTGGGAAGTAGGGGAAGCCTAGTATCATTCAGCTTGCTTTAGTATACTTGTGTCAACTCTTGCAAAAGTCAAAACAAAATAAATCCATTCAGCTGGAGTGGGGAAGTAAAGAGAAGCTACCAGTGTCCAAACATCAGCTGCAAACTCGGTGCTTGAGGGTTTGGCATGAGTAAAGATAAAAACCTTTGTTCTTACAGACAACGAGCTGTTTTGGTCATCAGTAGCAACAAAGGTTGACCACTGAATATGACGTGCCCAGATCCATGGGAGTCCACTGACAGTATTTCCTGACCCACGATTGACTCTTGTGTTCATATGCCTCAGCTCCTCCTGAAGCAAGTCAGGAAGTATTTCCCAGGCTTAAGGGGATGCCAGCACAGCTGGCACCACTGACATTTTAAAGCAGGTATCAGGGGCTCCCAGCTGCAGGTGGATGTCATGGTTGTGTTTAAGTCTGTGACTGTATGTGCTGAAAGAGAATAGCTCCCACCTCGAAGAGAGCATTCAGAGCACCATGCACTGCTGTCTGTTGTGCGCAATGAAGTCCCACAGTGAGCGGTACGGTGGAGAGCTTACTGTGAGCGTTGTGCTGGTACAGGTTGTTGACATCATGAGAGTGAACGTGGACAAGGTCTTGGAGCGAGATCAGAAGCTGTCGGAGCTGGATGACCGTGCTGATGCACTGCAAGCGGGAGCTTCCCAGTTTGAGACCAATGCAGCCAAGCTGAAAAGGAAGTATTGGTGGAAGAACTGTAAGGTAACCATGGCTTCTGTATATGCACAGCGCAGTACGGCAGTTGACACTATTGCTATCAGCATCTCAAAGGGCAAAAGTAAAGGTGATTTTTAGCAACATTATTTAAGTTTCAGCATCCCTTTTTAAAACATGGCGCAGTGGTTAAGTGAAGTAATGAAGAGCTGGATTGCCACTGTGCTGCTTGATGCAGGACCTTGTCTAAGGTGGTAATGTAATGACCAGAGGGAAGCACCTCAGTAATCTGAGGGGACAGGAGGAAAAAGGCCAGAAATGCATAGGTTGAGGTAAAGTGCAGGCAGTTTTGGAAAGCAGGAGCTCACTCAGGTGCCTGTGCTTGTAGCTGTAGGCGAAGGTGGGAATCCTCTCTGCTGAGCAAGAGGCAGTGAAAGATGTGGTGTAGGGTAAGAGTACCAGTGATGTTTAGTAGTTCTTTACTCCTGCTTGTGTAGTCACCTTAGGCTTTGCGTGGAGGCACGATGGAAGAGAGCTGTTGGTCTGCCTGTGTGCGCAGCCTGCCATCTCCAAGGGGCCGTGGTGGATCGGGCTCAGACGTAGCATGGTGCAGAAGGACCTTGCAGGGGCTGTGTTCCTGTACCCTAAGGGCCAGTTAATGCTGCTGGTTTGTAGTAAGTGTTGTATGGCTTTTTTCACAGATGTGGGCAATATTGATAGCTGTTGTTGTCATTATCATCATCATCATTATTGGTAAGTTTCACCAAAATGGGGATTTCTCATAGAGTTGGAATAGCTGGTGTTAATTCACTGACTGGTACAGTTTAAATAAAGCCAGGATATTAAACTGAAGTATTTAATTTAATTTGAAATAGCAGTGATGGTCTTAACAGCCGCAGTGAGCTACAAACTGTGATGGCTGTGGGGGCTGCAATAGCTGAAGCTCAAACACCTGAGCCGAGTGAAACAGGTGAAAGTGGAAGTAGCAAGGACTGAAAAAAGCCCTTGGTTTTTTGCAGCTGTGTTGCAGAAAGAGAAATCCACATGAGCTGTTTCTCACCTGCCCCAGCTTCTTGCTGGGTGAATCCTTCTCGGTGTGGCAGTTCTGCTGCGCCAAGGGGGCTTTTTTCCAGCAGAGCCTTTATGGCTGGGTGAAGCGTTCCCAAGGTCGCCAGGGCAGCAAGCCAGGGGTGCGCAGGGCAGTCTGTTGTCACTTCTGTAATCTCCAAGGATTTTGTGGGAGGGCAGAGTCAAAGTTTGTGCTGTAGTACAGCAACAAACACTGCAGTGATCAGATACAGTCCTGGGTGAGAAACAGCGTGTGGAGGCTGAAACGAAAACCAAAGCCAGGGAAGACAACATGGGAAACTCTTAGATTTCTCTTTACTTATCTCTAGTATCTTGAATTCTTAAAGCAGGGTTGTTACGCTGAGGGGCTGGAGGTGACTGTCCAACCTGTTTCTTTTTTGTAGTCTGGAATGTGCCTTCATGAGTTACAGGAAGAAACTCAGATCAACTGAAGGTGCTCATCTTCAGCTGCTCCACTGCAAACCTGCTGTGTTTTCAGCCCGTTTACTGCTGTTTAGAGCAAAACTGTTCTGGTGCCTGAAATGTTCACTAATGTTGCCTGGTTGCC
>NW_010183052.1:0-12897 GCF_000695765.1 Mesitornis unicolor
GGCCGCGGCCCCTTCCCCTGGAGCGGCCGGACGCTGGGAAGCCTGCACCGCCCCCAGTGCCCGTCCGGAGCTCGGTGCCCCTCCAGCGTCACCCCGAAGTCCCGCCAAGCAGCAGCGTGTGCTGCACAGGCGCCAGGCACTTTCAGATCACTGGATCTGATCACCTTCCCCAAAACACTTCTTTTAAAAAATACAGACTGCAGTCACAACTCTCCCCATACATCAATCTCACTTCCCGTTTCTGCCGTTTCAACGACACTGCTCAAATTAGCATTCTTCACTGCGGATCTATAAAGTATCTATTCAACAGGAATTTTCTCCATTTGTATAAAAAACATTCAATTAAGCAGAAGCATAATAAACTCCAGGAAAAGAAAGGACCAACAGATTTGGAACAGTGCAGCATATATGAATATCCACACGGACTATTAAAAAAAAAAAAAAAAGGATAAAGCAGTTGGAAATCAAATCAACATGTGATGCACACAACAGGCTCAGTCAAACTCAGGTGTTATGGAACACAGATATAATGATGGTAACACAATGGAAGTACAAGCTTCAGTGGAGGCAACAGAAGAACACAACGCAACAAATTGTTCTGGTTGCATTAAAAGTAAGACTACAGTATCTGAGTAAAGAAAATAATCTTTAAAAATGCTTTCCTACTATTTGAAATTCAAGTCTTGTTCAAGGAAGACTGTGCCCAGTTACTATCAACAACAACTACTAACCAAATACAAAGTATACCTCAGCTTCACCCCCAGGTGTGCAATATACACCCCACCACTTAAGAGTCAAAGAAAGTTTCCAGGCAAAACAGAAAAGGTGAAGAAAACCAGCAAGGAATGGCTTTCAAGAAACTAAGAGCTGAAGTGTCTGAAACATACCCCAAGATTTCTACCCCGCAGCAACGTGGCTGACCCAAAACAGGCCCATGAGCCCCTCGCCAGGTCAGCTCGCGAGGTGCGTGTTTTGCTGTGCTACGGCACAGTGCACAATGCCTGGAAACCCAAGATGGGCAAAAAAAAATAAAATAAAAAATGACAGTGAGAATGGGAAGACACAGTCAATTCACCCTTTGAAAAGCTCAGTGGAGGTGCAAACGTAAGGAAAGCAGTTTTGAGAGAAGTTCAAAAAGATGATGTACCTCACAGGCCACAGAATTACCAACAGCACCTAGGAACAGGCTGAATCCCTTTCAGCTCCTCATCCTGCACAGACACTGTACAGAAACCATGCCTCCTGCATTTCACTGAAATACAGGGCACCTCTGACGAATTCAAGTTACAGCCATCCACTTCTCCACAATTTTCAGTCATATCCAACAGAACAGACTTGGGTTTAACATTCTAATTTGCTTTTGTGAGGGTAACTGAATATTAATTTATTTTGAAAAAAAAAGCACAAAACTTCCCTATAGTCACCTTAACAGCTGGAAGGGGAAAATATCTCATTACAGGACGCTGACGAGTGATGCAAGGACAGAAAAAAACGTCTTATACAAATGCAGTGATGTAGTGATGCAATAAAATCTTTTTTTCAATTATACTCCAGAACTAATTGAATTCAGAGACTTCAACTCAAAATGCATTCTTAATGCATTACAGCCAGCAACAAAGTAATACAAAATCTTTCAGCTTTTTCAACTGTGCCATCATATTTGAAAATGAGACCTGTTAAAAACAATGTCCCGTTACAGACACTGGAAGTGAGAACTTGCCATGGCAGTGTTCGAAGTTGAGAAAAACATAGGACAGGTTCCTTTCTCCAAGTTGTGACAGAAGCCAAAGAATGTCAAAACCCGAAAAATTGAAGGAACTTCTGGAAATGCTCATTAAACAGGTGTAAGAACGAACTTCAAAGAAGATACAGGAAGATTAGCCAATATCATCAGGTATTTGTACAATTCAGTACTGAAAACAATCTGCCAAGGAATCTACCTTTTCTTGGTTCCCTCTTGCACTTACAGTCATCAGTGTACAGCAAAACAGAAGGAAAAAAGGTTTTCACAGGCTCTAGTGAAAGTATTTTACATTGCCCTCACCACCACCAAAAGCACACATCATCAGCAATCACAAACGTGTAACACTGTTACACAAGTGACTCAGAAAATAGCTTGTGAATATTTTTTAATCAATATTTTTAATTTCTATTTAAATTTTAGAAGACATTTTAGGGCCCAAGCTTTTGCTATTTTGAAGTTTATCAATTTATTGCTCACAGCTCTTAGGAGATGTGAGATCACAAAGCCCCGGCACAGTTGGTATCAAATGGATGCCTGTTCCTGCAAATCTGACACCACTGGACACAGAAATGTACAGCCCTGCTATACACAGCCTCTACCTACTGGCCTACTTCAAAACTTTCAGAAGTTCACGACATAAATTATTAATCAATACGTAACACAGTTTAGTCTCTACGCACTGGTTTTGATGGATGAATGATGATTTTTTTCAACCCTTCCAGACACTGTTTTCTTTAGCGCCCTTAACTATATGCTGTTTTTTATTTCAAATACACCAGGGCTTCTCTTTTCCTGCAGAAAAACTGAGAGCCAGAGCAATCCAATGTAACAGAATGTTACTAAACGAGGCCAAAAAAAATTTACAGAATTGAGACAAGTTTGTTTTATTATTTTGCTTGTCCAAACTGTCATCTGCCTATGTCTCCTTTCCATACAAAATTACAGAAACTTCCACTACCTTGTAGTGACCCAGCCTGCCTGAAACTGCAGGTAGTTTTTTTCTTGCACCTCAAGACACTCCCTACCAACCAGTCTTCCCGATCATCAAGAAATTAAATCCCAATGGATTTATATGAGCATGGAATCAGTAATCCTCTTTGTGGCTACCTCTGCAGTGAGCCACCAGACCTCAACCCTCCACGCTTCTGATGCCATCATGTACGTTCTCTTGTACCCAGTATGACCACTGAGTCATTGACAGTGGGCAATCCAGACCATCTCTCAGTTCGACGCGTGCTGTGTGGCAGATGTAGACACAAACAGCATGATGTAAACACAAGCAGTGTTATTACACCCATCAAATGATAATGACCTGTTTCTAATCCAACACAAAAACTTAAGCCTTGGCTAGCGCTGTTTGACTTCTGCTTCATCACTATCATTAACTATTTCTCTTGCCTATATATGCAGGTGTTTCTTTCTAACTATCACAGATTTATAATTTTTTTTAAAACAACTTTACAATGTAAAATTAAGGAGGAGCAGTCCTATGGAAGATCTATAACAATCACATAAAAGCCATATTAGCAAGCAACTACTACTATGACTATAGCATTCATTTTAAAATGCAACAAAGAACTTCAACAATTTAAACAAGTAGATAACACACACTCTAGCCAACCAGAATTTTCCATATTCTAAGGAATCAAGATCCAAGGTAGCATGGAATATCGAAGACTGTACAGCTATGATACTCTGGTCCTGCAGAGAAAGATAAGCTGAGGAACAAAGTTCAGAGAAACCCCCAATTTCATTCTGGAATGAAAAACAGAAATGCCTGATCAATAGCAAAAACCCGAGTTTGTATGGTTTGCTCTGTACTAGACAGAGAACATTCCATCTTTCCCATGTCTTATACCAACATATAATGCTATATATAGCATTGAATAAGAAAACAGGTTTCTTTGTAAATTCAGACCATCAACAAATTATAAAGCAAAATAGGATGTTTATCTCCCCCATCTATTGGGTTAGGAAGTAGAGGTAGCAGGACAGAAAGCAAAAGCTAGGGAAGCTATAAAGGAAATTCCTGAAAATTCAAGCTATACTAAAAACAATTTATCAAATATCACCACTAGAAAAAAAATGCAGCAATACATTAAATAAACGAGTATAAGCAAGCATATAAAAATGATTGACATTTGGGAATGTATTTTAATAAAAGAAAGTTACTGGCTACTGAAGCAACCTAACACAGAGACACAAAACAAAAACACAGAAAAGGAATCATTCTTTAAATACAAATTAAAACCAAATGCTTGCATTTAAAACATCATGGACCACTTCCAAATTGGACCTTACCGTATTTTTCATTTTTAAAAAACAACAAATTACTTATCTTGCTGACACTGCCAAATCCCACCCACTACAGAGGCGTGAAGGCGGTGACACAGAAACACAGGTCAAAGCCGCACCCTGCACACTCCTGCACCCGACCTGAAGCGGTGCTCAGTGACAAAAGCCTTCTCCTTCCTCTGCTCAGAGCCGGTATCTGCAGCCAGTCAGACCAAGCCCACACACAGGACCTATAGCATGACAACCTATGGCAGGAACTCAAACCAGCAGCTGTCCTACACAAGGCTGCTCAGGTACCAAACTGCATGCGCCTTTCTGCAGCCTGCCATAGTTTGAGCACAGAAAAGCTAACTGAGATAAAGTACAAGTACAGGTTTCAAAGTAAGGATGGCAGAAACCACAGAATCTAACGATACAAAAGAAAAACTTCACATGGAAATACAGACAAGTCCATGCAGCAGTAAGTAACGGGCAACAGAGCTTTTATTTTATTTTTAATAATAACTAATTCCCTTTCACTGTGCACAGAGCACGCTGAACTAAGGTGCATCAGGATCATCTTCCAACAACAATTCAGCCCAGTAATTCCTATAAATACAGGTAGACAGCTACCCTCTTAAGAAGTCCCAGACATAGCATGTTGCAATAAAAATTAAGGCAAGCATACAGGAGGATCAGCTACGAAGTGAATTAGTAACAGCACCAGGACAAAAAGCAAGTTCTTTTTCATGGTTAAACACACACTACCGTTCAGAAGCATTTAAAGCAGGAAGCACTTAATTCTGTTCTGCAAGATATCACAGACAGGCCCTTTACACAATTACTCTCTATTAGTAGAAAAATGGGAAAAATTTCCCCTCTATAAATGTTAACAGCAAATCCTACCGAGTGTGACAATGTGGGGGCTGTGTTTCTTCTCTCAGTCTGATTTTGCAAAAACTATATTCTTCACTGTATGCTGTAATTGCCACACAATATTGCATCACCATTCCCGTGTCGTGTCTGTGGCAGACCCAGGGAAGAGGGTGTGGCATGGAAGTGCCTACCTTAATTTCACAGGGCTACAGTAAAAGAAAGGACCTGCATTCTGATGCATCTTCACACACAAAGCCTTTCTGTGATAACTGTTCCAATTCAAATTCAAGACCTGTTTTATGTTCCAGATTTTTCCTGCATAACTAAGTAGTACTAGGGAACAGATCATCAGAATAACCAGATCTGATCAAGGAGGACCTGGCCTGTAAAAAAGACTGATCCTGACACAGAAAGCTGCTCTCTAGGAGTCAGGACAGGATTACGTACATTGACTATTTTTATAAAGATCTCTCCATCTAGTGCATTGCTTAGGTTCACACATACTTCCATCTTAAATACTAATATGTTCTTGCGATTCTCAATTTGTTCTGTACTCCTGTATGCAGTGCTGAGGACAGTGGAGCCCTGTGAAGAATGGCAACCTGGCCTGGGGAGGGCAAACCTGCAGGGGGGGCTTGGAGAGCTGCGATACTGATCACTGCGATACTGATCACAGAGAGCAGATCCTGGCCTTGCCCCAGGGGATGTCAGACACGGGGTATCAACACATGCACACATCCAGCCTGATCCACTGAGCGATCAGGAGTGACACTGGAAGCATAGCTAGCATAGCATACTTCTAGTACTACCCTACACAGAATCTCTAGTCATTTTGAGGGAGAGTTTTTACAAGTTGTAGTTGTTATTGGGTTTGTTTGTTTTGTTTTTAAATCTAGATATTTAATCTTCAGAAGCCAGAACATTCAGAGGAATATCAGATGAAGGTATCACACACAGACAAAGAGAATAAACAAACAACACAATAACAAAAAAAGACAACTCAAAGAATAAAAAGAACAACATTTTAAATTTAAAAGATCAAGTCCATATTTTTTAAATGGCCATTTCTACATTTTGGAGGTAAGATTATCCTACTATGGATACCTCATTCAAAAGGAAAGTGATGGAAATCTATCTAGGGACACAGGCTTTTGTATTTTTTTTATAGACTGTGGGTAGAAAATAAAGAGCACTGAAGTGATTTACAATGTAACAAATATAAGACCTTAGTAACAGAAAAGCAAAGACACAGTGGTATTTTCACATTTCTGATGGTTCCAAATTTTTCAGTACTTGCACCAGGATTCAAATTTTTATTACGGTGTTACTCAAATCCTCAAACTTGGCTACTGACAAGTCTACCACAGTCACACTCCTGCACAGAGCAACAGCTCTGCTGCTTTTCATGAAAACATCACGTTTACAACATGGTTTATTTCACAAAAAAAGAACACTCTTAAAGTATCACCAACCTGAGGCATAGCGAACAGAAATGGGTTGAACTGCTGACTCCAGAGACCACAACATTGCATGAAAAGACTGAGCATTCCATGACACCTTAAAAAACAAGGATTAGTGGTACTAGAGCAGTAGTCTGTGGCATGGCTTTAGCTCCTGCTCTGTCACAAGTTTCTGAGTCACCACAGGCAAGTGCTTCCCTGCCTTGAAATACTGTAAGTAGCTGTGAGTCTCAGACATCAATGCAAAAGGGAACGAATTAACTTGATAAGGATACTAAATTAACTCTCTAGACCCTATTCAAATTTAATTCAGCTTAGTAATAAGTAAATATCATTATAACCTAAAGGACACTATGTTACATTATTTAATATCTGTTCTTACAGTCAGCAATATTCAAATTTCAACCACTGTTTACTTTGCAGCTCCTGCTCACACACAGGTACCAGCCCTCTGTTCGTTCCAGTATTTTGTACATCAAGGAGACAAATTAGGAAGACATTGGCAACACCCTTCTCACCAGTTCTACGGCATCTAACCTGAAGGCCCCCTTCTGAGACATCAACTCCATACTGACATTTTATAGAAAGCAAATAAAGTAATCTTTCTTTAGAGGGATCCTTCTATTTACAAAAAAATTCCCTCAGCTTTCTTTGTGAAGGTCCAACTACCCAGCTTTTGAAGCAAGTGATTCAAATTCAACAGAAGAAGAGAACTATATGTTCTTTTATTGCCACTAAATTCTGATCAGGTGTATCTCAAATGCTAAGCAAAATCCACTCACTATTTCACTTATTTGTATTGCTTGGGAAATACTTCATGGCATACAAAATTAAAACTCAATCATAAATCACTCTGAAGTCAGGCCTGAGCCTGCATCAGAAAATAAAACACAAGATATTATAAACAGGTTGGAAATTACAAGAGTAGATGCATCTTTCTGCTACTTCATGCTTGCTTTATCAGCGCTTTCTAAATTCAACACTTATCACCATGTCTTTTTCCACAGTATTGTCCTCTCTTCTGTTACGCAGTTAAATCGAAACTCGAGCCTATGTTGCAGTGCTGAATCTCAACCATCAAATCCTAACAACGACTCACTATCTATAGCATAACTGTAAACTTAAGTACTTCTACTCTTTTTTCTTTTACAGGAGCATTCCAAAAATACACTAGGTTGGAAGATCAAGCATTAAAAAAAAAAAAATAATCAGGAAATAAATAACTTCAAAGTTTCACAGGCAACCCTAAGCCTACTTCCTCATATGCACATTAAGGAACAGTCTTCATGAAATAATCTTTTTCCCCACACTCAATTCTTTTAGTAGATGAGCACGTGTACACCCATGGAAGAATTATGACTGTACAAGGAACAACAACTTTTCCTTAAACAGAAGACTTGATTTTAAAATAAAGCTGTTTAGGGCAGCAGCTGGTTTTAACAGGCATAAAAGTGCTCTTAAAATTACTTCTTTACAGGTGCTATTTTAGAAGGACATCCACCTCAACTTCTATGATGGAACGCACACTTTTTATTTGTAAAATTTCCTTTCTTATGATTCTTTTTATGATTATACTTGACCTAACACAAAGCCAGACTAAAATTTTATAGTACACCATCAACATCTGCCAGTCACACCTGTGCAACCAGTCTTCAAATTACAGCCTGAACCTACTTGCGTAATCGCACAGATATCGACCACGTAGAAATGAAGCCTACACAAATTAACTCTCAACTGTGTTGATTAGTGCACAAAAAAGGGGAAAAAATTCCTGTGAATGAAAGTCATGTTGTGACTCTAATGGTTTTATATGTATATTACATGTATATGTATGCATATGTATTTCAAAGTAAACATTCAAAAATCAAGAGATTAAGTCGAGCAGAGCATTTTCACAAGAAGACAACTGCACATGGACACAAGAAGGAAAGCAACAAGACTTAAAGCTCATATCTAGGTAAAAGTGAACAAGTTTACATCAATTTAAAAATTAGCTTTAGTTAAATATGAGAAGTTTATCTTGTACACCTTAAAGTAGAGTTATATAGGTGTCAGCACACAAATATCGAAGCATGTTTCAAATTACCTTATGTTTGCTTGGAAACCATGTGTAAGAAGATTAAAGTGTCTGATCATAAGAGTGTAGCAAATTCTGAGTCCTGTGTCTAGTCAGAAAAAAGACAGAATGTAGTGAGGTTTAAAAAAAATGTCACAGAGTCCATTTTTAGAGATCCGAGGACAGGAGTAAGGTCTTGGTTCTAAGCTGATCCATGCTATAGACATCATCTTTCAAAGAGGAAGGAGCAAAATTACATGTTTTAAAGGTTCTTAAGTATTTCAATAGCACTTATAAGAACTGCTCAGTTACAGTATTCCATAAGAGCTTTCAGATACCATTACAAACAACTGAAGAAAATGGTTCATCTACAGCACAAAGAACAATCCACTAGATACAGGCCCCATGACTCCAGGCGCATGCACACAGTATGGCAGGGAGCAACTCCACCACTGCTACCACAAAGAAAAGCAAGCTGCCACCAAAATCAATGGTTGTGCTGCCTTTCACCCACCAGTTTTCTCTCTCTTTAAGATGACATATTCACTAAAGTCTACACACAACACCACGAGTGGCACACCAGGAAGGCACCGAAACCAAGTCAGCGATGGAGGGTGAGAGCATTCTCTCTTAGCTGCAAGCTGGCACTCACACCAATCCCGAGTGCACCCATGATGCCAGAGGATGACATCTCTTGCAGCAGCTCTGCCTCTTGCGTTACCACGCAGCAAGTTACTCCGAGAAGTGAACCAGATAGTAGTTACTTCTTCCTCACAGGCAATTAGTTTTCAACTAAGGTTGGGACTAAAACTGGCCCATTTCACATGCTCATCGGTGACAGCAACACTGCAAGTTCTCCCTGGCAGCCCGGACAGAAACTGCCTGTAGCTACTGCAGAACTGCGCCCTGGATGTGCTGCAGCTTGTGCGGTGCTGCATCTTCTATTATTTCTTCTTTCCTAACACCAATGTGTTAAGAGCAACTAACCACATATTTTAGAAACAATGCTAACTGACTTTTAGAAAAATTAATTTTCAAGCTTTCCCTCCTCTAATTCAACACTAAATTGTTTTAAAGTACTTGTACTCTGGTTAAAACCTTTTCAACCTTTTGACAATCTGTACATTAGCAAAATTTAACATACAATTGTCCTTTATACATAGTTTTCCTTTGATATCAGAGTATGCATTTGAAAATAACTCTCAAAAAGTGTGCATTCTTAACACTCCCTCTTGATAGCATTCAAAAACCCAAACAAACACTGAAAAGCCACTGTGGTCTTTCATCAAAGACAAAACTGATTTTTGCTCCGTTTAGTACTATATGCAAGAACTGTAGGAAAGAATTTTAAAATATTAACTTGAAGACTGCATGCTACACAAACTAAAGTTCAAAGAATTGTTGTTTCACTTTAAAAGGAGCCGATGACTAATTCTTTAAGCAGCAGAAGTTATCCCTATACTCTCCTTGTTTTTCTTCATGTCTCAGCAAGGCCATCAATTGTTACAAGAAAAGATACAAACCTATTTCTAGATAAGGCAATCAAAAAAGGAAATGGTAAACAACTGTCTGCAGATGAATTTGCTGCTCTTTTTACACTTATTTCCCTGTGGGAATATATCCACAGTAATTTTCTAAAATGCATTTCCAGATGCAAAAGGACAAATCCAGTCTTCACTATTCAAATAATATTTTACTTCCCCAGTGAAAACACAGCCAACCTCAGCTTCTGTATTCAGCTTCTATAAAGAGAAACAAGTCAAAATCAGAAGTGCACCACTTGGTTAACTGTAATTATCCAGCACTTTATCTGATTAAAGTACTGTGGAATTAGGAACCAAATCTCTCATTATTCCTGTGATAACACAATGAATCACCATTTTATAGATTAACTCAGGCCTATATTTAAGATAGTTGTCCTGGGCATTACAGAATGTAGTACGTGGTCTGGATTAGAACTAGAAAACACATAGATACATGAAGTGTAGCATAAAACTTAAAGAGTATTACTGGGGCACTAAGGCTAGGTTTTGTCTTCTTTCTTTACCTCGTATAGTTAACAGCTGAACACACTATAGCATGGTATAAAACAACTCCAGCTCAATGACTTAGGAAGATTTTTGTCACATGCAATTAAGTGCTAATAGGAAAAACTCAGGTAAACCTGCAGTAACAGCTCACAGTGACAACACAGCATTTATGCAGTTCTCTCAGTGTCTAGTCTATTAGGTGACACTGCACACAGAAGACATACAACAAAACTGCATTTTTATAATGACCTTGTACATTCCAGACACGAACAGAATATAAACTTGGAAGAGTCAACCACTTACAACAACTTTTCTTATTAATGAAATAAACATTTTATTAAGATATCAACACGTCTCTCTACCTGTTGTGTACTCCTCTTAAGAGTCAAAAAGGGTATCTCTGACTTCTTTTTTAATCACTAGTTTTTACTTCCCTTAATGGTAATTTTCCTTCAAAAACCAAAGCACCAAAAAAAGAAAAAATAGTAAAAATGATCTCATGCATCTATGATATTCATAACGTTTAAGACTGTAAACTTCAGAGAAGTGATCCTAAGCTTTAGGCCCTAAGTGATGTTTGGGGTGCACTGGAGCTTGCCAGCATCCTTACTTCTCTGCTACTGGTTCCCCGCAGCAGGCAGCACTTAACAGCAGCAACCAAGGACCTGGGTCAGCAGCTGGAAACACAATTTTCACTTTGGGTGCATGCATCATAACTGCAGAACTGAGGTCCTTAGATGTGTCCAGAATTTCAGATACCACTGATTTACCTTGACCATTCTGGTTCAGCTTAGCTCCTGAAAATGAGAGAGCCAGTAAAGCAAAACACATGCTAATAATCTATTTGGCAAAATTCAGTCTGACTGAGTTATGAGAACACAAACACTACTACAAGCCGCACAATAAAGCAAAGCAATTCTAACTGAAAATGAAGAACCTCATGTTACTCATGGGACTTGCACGTATAGCCTTCCAGAACATTTCAAGTGGAGGCCAGAGTTCGTAAAACTGTCCTACCTGATTTCTTTGAGTTTTCAGACCAAAAAGAGTTGCATCTTACATGAGCATGCTTATGCTCCCCCTCTTCCACATCAGAGGCAGGTAGGTGTCTGACATCTAAGCAATACTTCTTTCTCAATTATGCTAAGCAGACAGCAGCAACTATACTCAAACTTAAGCATGGAAAGTACTCGTGTTATTTGAAGTATTTACTTTCCTCAGATCACAACTACTTAGCTGGAGTCACCAAATTTCTCAGCTAACTTCTCTAGTAAGGTCTAATTCAATTACAGCATTAAAACCTTCCTAACAGAAACGATAGATTAATGGACAAAATACTTGTCATGACATGCACTTTCAGGACCAAAATGCTCATAATTTCAACAGTTTCAGAATTCTTAGGTCACAACAGATTCCTCAAACTATAGCACTGATGGATGACTCTTATCCTTGTGCTTTCCTATATAATTATTCACTGCTGTGAAAAGTGCTAAAGTTATTTAAGAACATTCATTTCCGTTGAAGTTAACGCAATTATAATTTCTAGCACTCAGTTTTTACATCAGTGTTACAGTGTAGAACAAATTATAAAAGTAGGACTAATTGATTCATTCTTTAGGTATATTCCCCAAAGTTAATTTCTGCAACAGATGACTGACTAGTCCAGAGATCCAAGCCTCCATACTAATCTATCTGTATTCCAGTACCTCAAACCTTCTTGAAGATCAGCTGGAATAACTCAGGGTTGGGAAGAGCCCCTTCCATTTTTCCTCCCCCTCTGGAACGCACTGTGCTAGCCTCAGAGTTCAGAAGGGAGATAAACAGACAACTCAATTTATGTCTCGCATGTGAATTATCCCAGGTCCTTCACGACCTAGTCCAATTTGTTATGGGCTTCCTAACGTCCACTCACCTGCCACATTAAACAACTTAAGTCACTTTATCTATTTATTTCACGTATGACTAAACTGCTTATTATAGAGGAAATGTAGTATTCACCCAGACTAGATAAAACAGAGACTGAAGAAAGAATATCGGAGAAATATTGTATATTTACAGTTACAAATGAAACATGATCTTCATTTAAAAGTGCCACTAGTTCATGAACGGAAAAGCAACTTGGCTTTTCTCCTGAAGAGCTCTGCTTTTCACTGCAAAAGCTATTGTTTCCTGTCCTTTTAAAACCCTAAAGAAGGAACAAGAAGAAAGGTCTCCAGCTTCCTAATCCCGCAGGGGAACCCGTGGTCTGAGCAAGGATCTCCCTCACTCCTGGCTCTCACCGGATTAGAGCAGAGGGAGGCGGCAGTCTCCCCAGGAGGGTCACGGAGGGGCACTCAGCGGCCCATTTACTCCAGCAACCCGTTTCCCGCGGCGGTGGGGCCCGGCGAGAGGCACGCAGCGAGGGGCGCCTCCAGGGGCCTGGAGAGGCCGGCTGCCCTCGCCTCCCCCGCCGCGGCC
>NW_010183053.1:0-4377 GCF_000695765.1 Mesitornis unicolor
TATATATATATAAATGTTACATTGTGGGAAGTTCTATCCTTTTCTGAATTGGAGAATATTATATATATATTTTTAAATAAACTATTTGAGTAAGGCAAAGTAGTTCCTGAACTTGACAAGCTGGTAATTGAAATATTTAAGTCTACAGGCAACTGCTGGGGCAGTTATGGGAAAGGCAAGAGTTGCTCAAAAGGAAGCGAGGTGAAGGCTGTGTGTGGAGGAAGCGCAGGCTCCAGGGGAGCTGTTCTGGCAGGCATCAGGTGCTGGGGCTGCAGCTGCTGCTCTTTCTCTGCTTGGCTTCTCCTCATTTACTGTGAATCCCTGGGTCCCTGTTAAGCCTGAGACTTTAGGAAATGTACTGTATTATAGTATTTACTACCCACAGTTTATACATTCTGTACTTGTACAAATGGTTATTAGCTATACATACAGCAGGCTGTATTGGGAAGCTGTTGTAGAACGATACGGGCTGATAGGGAGTGCTGGAGGTCCCCTGGTCTGACCTTTACCTCAGAGCAGGGCCAAATTAGCACTGGTACCTCACGGCCTTTGAGTTTTCAGTGCCTCTAGGGATGTGCTTCAGTGCCTCATAGCACTCCTCAGTTTTCCTTCACACAGTTTATCCCAAAACAAAGGAACAGCGTGGGCTGTGTTGAGCTGTAATGTGGAGACCATTTGGCCAATGGTATCACGTGCACAAACCTTGTTTTGTACCCAGGACAAAAAGCAAAGCTGCTCTTCTGTTCTTCTTGCTTGTCCTTCTGCTCAAGAGAGAGCTTCCATCTGCTGATCCGTGGGGATGCACAAAACCCTTAACATTGGTTGTTGGAGTTTGTGTTGTTTCCTTATTGCCCAGTAGTAACCTTGTAAATTTTTGAGAGAAGAAAATATTCCTGAACTAAGGAATAGTTGTCTTAAAGTCACTGACATTTCAGCACTTTCCTTTTGTAACAGGACTGTCCCAGCAAACAGGACATTTTATGGCCTGAATTACTTTATCTATAGAAATTCTCTCATTGCAAGTCCTTCTGAGTCACAAGAGTAAACAAACGGCATAGCCAAGCTGCAAATTAACCTTCTGGAAAAATCAGGGGTCAAGCTTGGAGCCAGAGGCTCAAGACACTTGTAGGGAAGTTGTTCTTTGGGTCCCATCCAAGAGCTCATCAGCACAGATGCTGGACGGGAAGTTGACATGTCATTTGTCACAAAGACCTTTCTGAAAGGAGATTTCCACTTCTGTCCCAGCTGTGTGCTGTGATTTCCGACTTCTGGTGGTTCCTGTCAAAGCTCAACCCCCTCGCATTTTCATTAGAAATTTGAGCGTTTGTTTTTAATCTTACAATGGATTAATTTTCCATCTAGCTTTGACAGAATCATCCTTGAAAAAGGATTTATATATTTAGGTCTCAAGTGCCTTCACCCATCCTGTGCTTGTGAGGTCATATTTGGGATGATGCTGTGAAAAAGGGGAACTTGTATGAAAACAAACTTCTTACCTGCATAGCACTTACAAACCCTTACCACCTCCTTACTGTGTTTCTAAGGCAGGAGGACATAACAAGCCACAGAAACTAATTTGTGTTCTTTGTTGAAGCTGCCTATAAAGTGGACAATAATGTACTCAGACATGCTCATCTGAGAAGTGAGATGAGTCTGCTGAGATCTGTGTGGCAGGAAAGAACACTGCATCTAAAGGCATCAAATCTGGTTCTCCCCAGAAACTGCTGCAACTGATGGAAAAGCTCGCTGTAAAACCATTGCTCCAGGAAGTGGGGACTTGGAAGAACTGTAATTTATTAGCAGAGGGATGCTGATTACCAGGCCTTGTTATGAAGATTTGGGTTTTGAATCTTTGCCCCTAAGTCAAGTTACTCCCTGCCATTGCAAGTGCAAAGCTGGATTTGATCACTGCTGCTTTTGCGCCAGTAATCTTACAAAAGCTCTGGGATTAAAGTGGTCTTTCAAAATGAAAGTCACAGTGAAAGGTGGCAAAATTACAATGTTATAATTGTATGTAGTTCTGCATACCTTAAAGAAATCTGGAAAGACATATCTTCGTGCAGAAAAGAAAGGGCAGAGAGCACAGTAACTGCACATCACTGCAGCCCTTTTTAGGTTGCTTGGAGGAGCTGTGCAGAAATGCCTTCACAGCCACGGCAGCTGTGTGTGATGCTTCGGTCGCATCAATGTTCAGAGATGAGTCTACTTGTATGTACAGTCTTATATGGTCATGTCTCAGTGTGCCTCTTGGGTCATCCAGTTCTTGTCACTTGTCATCACCCTTGCTAGCTCTTTAGGATTTTTTCCCCAGGATGCTGTTGCACCACTTGGCCACCCAATGAGAAGTACACCAGGCTTGTGGGATCACTGCCACTCGTCTTCTTTTCCTTTGGCTTGCCAACTGCTTGGACTTTAATTGCCATCTTAGCAATGGATCTTGGATATGTGCTACTTTTTATTAACGAGTGAATTGGTGGAAACACTTTTTGAACGTATCTGAGATATTAAATACCTTTAACTGTTTTCTGGCTGAAGGAGCTAGGAACTGCACTGTGAACCCTTCTTCACTTTTGCTGGCCCAAGCATCGTCTCTTACCTCAGCTCCACTCCAGTTTTCCAGCAGGTTCTCTAAGCTGATCTTGTAGCTGGGTGCAGGTCTGGCTGCAGCTGCAGGACTTGCATCTACCTGCTGGATCCCATGGCCTTGCACACCTGCTTGATGTTGTCCAGCATGTCACAACGAGAGGGACATCCGAGATTCAGTAGATCTGTGCAGCCGCTTGTCTGCTCTGGAGTGATGGGAGGGCTTGGTAAATACAGTAAGGGAGCTCCCCTGAATCGTTCCTGTACTGTTCAAGCTACAGCAACGGGAGTTTTACTACTGGGAAGGTGGGCACACATGCAAATAAAAATAACATGGAGAGAGGAAAATATCCCTGAGCTCGGAGAGCCCATGAGGACTGGTACATTGCAGGGAAAATCATTTCAGATCTCTCAAGATAGGTCAGTGTCTCAGAAGTCAGCTCAGTGGAATCTATGTAGTCAGTTGCTCAAAGGTGAAAGAATTTCTTTACAGTAACTGGTAACTTAAAATACGCTTTACACAAACTCAGTTTATGCTTCATTAGAGTCCTGACTACCTGATTTCTGTGACAGAGGGGATAACACTGAGGCATAGGAAGTGTTCTTCCACATTAACACTTCTCATATGGTATGAGACAGGTCAGCATCTTGTACTGCTCGCCAGAGCCTCCAAATTCAAAGGCAGAAATGTATATTGCAGAGTAGGCCTGTCTACAGATAACTCACAATTACAGTAAGGTGGTAACTAGAATTTATATTCAGCGTGGAGCCATGTTACCATTGAATTTGAATCATAATCATTATTAGCTGACTTTTCTTGTTGCGTTTTAGGCTGGTGCAAAATGTCCTTTAGTTTCCAGACCACTTGACAGATAAAACGTGATGTCTGCCTTCTTAAAGCTCCCTTCCTGTGAGTCAGTAATACCACGAATGTACAGAAGTGCTTCTTTAGGCTACTGACATTTTAAGACAGTTATAATGAGCTGAAATAATAAAACAGGGCATGAACAAAATTCTGGCAATTATTTAAATTGTCCTTTAGGTATGCCCAGTTAAATTTCCTCAAGAATACAATGTATAAAAACCCTCTTACTTTACCTCTGGTCCAAAGACTGGACTTTTTTCCAAGACAGAGGTGGTGCTTGCCCCAAACTGCTTCCAAGGTAGAATGGAGTAGCTGACATCTTTAACTTGAAACCTCTGTATGTCTCTCATGCCATCAGGCAGGAAACGCCTGACGTCCATCAGGACTCGGGTCTGTCAGACTGCCAAGGTCTTGCAGTTAGATCCAGCACAAGTGAGGAGCTGGCAGGTTCCTTATCGTGGTGTTTATTGTTCCCAGGCACCTATTTGACATCAGCAGCCATCATCTCTGAGACAACTCTAGCTCAAAATCAAGCAAATTAAATTCAGTACAAACCAAGGATTCAGTAATATCCTATTTTAAGGTTGTTTTTTTTCAGCTTCCTCACATTCCAAACCAGGACATCCTTAGACCATTAGTAGTGATGAAGGCAGCATTTCATGTTCTGCTTCATACACAACTGTGAATTTCATGTATTGAAGAATCTGGAAGGGAATGGAGCAAACCAGCCTGAAAAGAATTAGCAGGGAAATAATTGTTATTCACCATCATAGAAAATAACATAGCTGAGAAACTACCTCACTTGAGTGGATCTCTGCATCTGTGTAGCTTTTCATTTATAATAGTTCTTCCTGTGGGCTCTGAGGTGTTCCTTCCGTCCCCATCCCCCCCCCCCCCATGCTTTCATGCCTTTAACGGATTACTAGTCA
>NW_010183053.1:4408-15158 GCF_000695765.1 Mesitornis unicolor
GTCCTTAAATGGATAATGATCGATTGCTGCAGGAGGAGTAGGAAGAGTAATTTTACCTCATTTAAAGGAGTGAATGAAGGCTTTCTACAAGCTCTAAGTTGTTTGGGACCTTTTAGCTAATTGTGGGTGACTTCCTCCAAAGAGTCAAAGTGCTCTAAAATCCGGGTCCTGAGCTCCAGCGGCTGAGGTGTGTCCCCACAACCCTACCACTCCTTTCTCTCCTGTTTTAGTAGATGAGATGAGCAGAAGCAGGTCAGGGCGCAGCTGTGTGCACGGCTTAAGCCAGCAGAAGAGGCTCAGGACCCTGACAGGGACAGGTACTTCTGAGAAATCCAAGCAGCAAGATCTTTTGCTGGGTGAGAGTCACAGAAACACGGCCACGCGGTCCCTCTGCACAAAACGCTCAGCGTTACCCAGATGATGGGTTTGGTTTGTGTGCCACGTTGCTCTTCACTGGGGACAGCTCAGAAATAGACTTTTGGAAAAAACCTGTATGTGCCTTCCACTGCCTGCTCCTCACTTTCAAACCTGTAACCTCTGGAGTCACATCCTCATGCCTTTTTTGGATAGCAGATCTCATGATCAATATTTTTCATGCTGTTAAACTGCACTTCATGGCTGAGTGCAGATCGTAGCTTATCTGTTACCAGAAGCACAGTCATAGTTCATCATATCCACAGCTGGAGAGATTTGGGATTATTCAGGGGGCTGGACTAGAATGCAGATCTTGTCTTCACAGGCAGGAAAACTTGTACTTTCTGAAAGCCCTGCCAGGAGCCACATTTATTAGCCCAGACAGGAAAGGCTGTTTCACCCCGTGAGGTTGCTGTGAACTGGTGTGATCAGACACCACGTCCGTACCTCAGCACTTGCAGAGGATCGGTGCATGGGCATGGATCGCTTCCAGCCCTGGGGATGAAAGTTGCTTACGGGCTTACACACACCACAATAAATCCAGGATGCTTTCCCTGCCCGCCTTTAGTCCGCTGCTGCATTACACAGCAACAACTGCCTTGTGTGTGCCCCGATGCTGCTGAATGACAACTTTAACAAGATTTATCTTCCCCGTGTGTCTTGTCTAAAGCTGCTGCCTTTAATCCAGCCGCTGAGACGATTACGGTTGATGTACTGGAAAACCACAGGGTCTGTGCTTTCATGGGGCTTGCCCAGGACTTGACCATGCTTTTATGTTATGAAAGTGAAAGAAATTATTCTCTGGGGGGGAAATATGTAAAACTATTTGCTATTACCTTCTGATTTGATCCACATATCTTGCAGCTTGAATGAGAACTCATGGTCCTGCTTTCCAAGTCCACAAAATTACTTTAAGCTTGTGAATTATCCAGCTTTGTTTCTTTTCCTCAGTCTTCTTTTTCAGCAAACTTCTAAGATTTTTTCCAAGGTATGTTAAGTAACCTCTGAAGAACTTCACTGAAATGCATTCTCAGCATTTTGTGACAAAAAACCCCAATTTGAAGTGCTGATCCTCAAACTGAAAATGGAGTGTCTTCATTACGCTACAGCATCACTCAGTGTGAAAGAGGTCAGTAACAGAGGTTGGACTCTATACAACTCTTTATCAAGAAGAGGCTTTAATTAAAAGACTGAGATGAGAAGTATGTTATTTTCATTTAAGATGCTGGAGCTCTTCAGCATTTTACAAGTTAATATACAGCCTGATGCTTCAAATGTTAAGGTGAAAGCTGCTCATTAATGACCTACAATGAGTATTTCATTTTCACATTTGGAAATAGACTAAAAAATTAAATATAATTAAAGTTAGCAGTAAGAATGACATTAATTAGTCACAAAGAACAGCCTTTATTAATATGACCTAGAAAATATATCACATGCCATTTAGACCACTTCAGGTATTTTACACAGCTTTAGTTAAAATCAGTAACGGGATATTTACAGTTATTCTCTCAACCAACATAGAAACATTTATACATTTTCTTGGAGCAGTAGAATACCCTCATCTTTGAACTTGCTCTCAGGAATGTGAGACAAATGAAATTGCACGTCCACAGACGTACCTCTTCCCACCCCTTCCCGCCCTAAAATCCGAGTTTACCGAGCAGCTGTGTTTTCTGCCCGTGAAGGCCTCAGTCCGATTGCTGAGGATACACGGGCAGAAACACTTCAGCAGATCCCGCTCATCCACAGGAGTGCAATGATTTAGCACATTGCAGGGAAAACCTGCCGCCAGTGCAGTCAGCGCAGTCTTCCCATAGTTCTCAAGGGTGCCTTGGTTTTAACATGCCAACCAACAGTAATACTGTGAGAACTCTTCAGAAACAACATATCTTTTAATTTTGGAGAATGTAATGAGAAGCAAAGGCAAGCTGTATGATTACTTTCTGTAACTTTTGGCTGGAAAGGCATTATTTCCAAAAGCAAAATCCCCCATTAATAGTTCTCAAGAATATCCTTTTCCCTTTTTAAAGATACCTGCCACAAATTGTTCAGAATTTCCATAGTAAAAGAGAAGTGAAGTCTTTAAGTTCTTCTGCACACTTAGCACAGACAGGCTAAAAACTAATGAATCACAGAATGTATTGGGTTGGAAGGGACCTTTAAAGATCATTTAGTCCAACGGAGCACAGAGCAGTACCACCAAAACCTGATGACGCTGGAGATGAGCCTGCAGTGATCACCAAGCTGTGTATGTAAACGGGTCGCTGTCAGGATGGTTTGCATTTGGGGGCTCTGGGTATTATTAGTTCAGGAACTTTTGCTTGAACACAACTTCCAACTCTGTTGGTCAAAGTGTCATTGATTTCTCTACATTTTGTCTCTGCTGTTCCCAAACCTATGTTCAGTGAATGAGAGCTCAGGTTGAAAAAGAAGTCATCACAGTTGAGTTTTTGCTCATAAGGGGATAACCTAATAAAGACTGGGCCTATTGAAGAAAGTGACCGTGAGTATCCTGTATCAGCTGTATAAATTGTATTATTTCAGTGTTGCATGTAAGCGCTACAACCCCACCTGGATTTGTGACTTAGTAAAACACATTTAGAACCTTGATGTGGATTTGGCCTTGACTCAGATTTTTCTTCATCCTAAAATACAGATGGTTGATGTCGAACTAACTGGGTTGCTTGCAAGAAGACGACAAACCTCTGTTGTTGTTATTCAAACTTGGAGCAGATGCAGAAAGAGGAGTTGATATGTTGGTGCAAAATTGCTCTTGTATAATTGAAGAAAATGGCTTATGCGTAACCAGAAAGTACCGAAGTGATACGGGAATATATAAATATCTGAATACAAAATACCTTGTTCATTTAGAAAAAAAAAATCCAGAGAAAATGTGGTATCAGTGAAACTTGTCTTAAAAGACCAATAAAAACATGCTGCTTAAATTAACTATCCTATCAGAATTATTTCTAAGAGAAAACAAGCATGACTGTACTAAGTATGCTTAGGGATAAATACTAGGGTTAAGCGAGAGGAGCTTCCTCAACCTTAGTCCTGTCATTTAAGCTTGACTGTATCAGGTTTTTTTGATGGTAACTATGGTGTGTGCTGGTGAATGTCTTCTAATCAGTCTTTTTAGATTTCCTGTACTGCAGGATTGTGGCTGTGACCCAAATATTGAGAATGAGCATGGTTATGAAACGGATGAGAACTAAAAGGGAAAAAAAGATCTTGTAAGCATAAATCCAAAAAAATCAACTGCTGTCATTTTCAGAAGATACTTTTTTTGTAAGCCTTCACTAGTGGACAACAGACTGGTTCCCATTCTGCAACTCCTTCAGTCAATCAGTTTAAACTACCATGTTCAGGAACCCAGAAACTGAGAGTAAATATAGCAGAGAAGAGCACTTAGCACTTACGAGTGATACAAATACAAATACACTACAGCACCTTTACTTCTTTTGTAAGAAACCAGAACAGTACAAGTTTGAGTAACCTCGTATAAATTTATATTTACATAAAAAATGAAACTCAGAGCTGCAGCTCACATGTCCTTTACAGTCGTGTGTGTGTTTATAATAAAGGGATTATTCTCTACTGCCATCTGTTAAGTTTAGATGTTGGGGAGACAGGAAATGCTTCTATCTGTCAGATTTTAATAAGAGGAAATCTGACAACTGAGAAAAAAGCAGTTTCTCAGTATCTTGATTAACTTCCAGATTTTTTTGAACAAAAATAAGCATAGTATCTCTACCTGTGAGACCACAGTTTGAAGTGTAGGTATATCTGATATCCATTTGGTAAACGGAATATTCATAGAAATGTACACAAAACTTTACTTCAGAAATGTATCATATTTTCCAGTTTCATACATGTGTATGAAACCAAGACAAACATGCCAGAGTGCTCTCTTCCACTGAAGCAGCACAGTATCAATGTTTGCTGCTATCTTGTCCATGTTTCAAAGTGTATTTTGTTGTATTTTAAAAGGCAACGTTAACCAGAGCCAGCTTTTTACTTCCATGCATGGTGTTTTCTGCCGTCCTTCCTCCCCTCAATGTACCTCTCTCACTTCTCATCAGTGTAAGTGTGGAGCTGTGGGTGAGCTGGATTTTAATAACTGACCTGGACTAAATTTCTGCGTGTGCATTATGTCAATTTTTTGGTGATCCAGTTAACTTCATGGCTCCACAAACTCTTACTGCGGCAAACAAAAAGCAGCAAGGATGGGGGTGGAAATGAGTGCCTGAAAAGGGGACTTCCTTTCCCAGGGAAAGGGCCACCTGAACTGCTTGTAAAACCAGGGATGCTAAACCAAAAAAATCCCCTCCAATTATGTTTCTGATGAAATATCAGTTTTGAACAAGGATCCACCAAATACAGTACAGTGTGATTTTGTTCTTGCATCCACCAAGACTTGATTTCGATCCATCTATTGAAAAATCTGTGGCACTCCTTAGCTCTTTCAGTTTTGTCAGGATGGTAAGAAGCTGTTAAATAAGTTTGCTATATAATGAAATCAGCTGCAAATTACACATTTTAAGCCATTTTTTGCGAGTTTCTTACCAGCCTACCATTTAATTTTCAGCTTGCCAAAACCTTTCTGAATGTTGTGCCTAAAACTCTTCATATACTAAGCTGAACTTTAAATAATTTTCTAGAATTTTTTTAAGGCACAAACCCCACAGTAAGAAAAGGAAATGCTTATTATTTGAAAACCTATTACTCAATTATTACTAAGTTTTCTTTTACTAAATTTGTTTATATATTTAAGTAGTAAAGATTTTTAATGCTTTATCCTGATATTTTCATAATTGATTTTGTAGTGTTCTTGCTTTCTGGGGCTTTTGGACCGCTTGTCACCATGTGATCAGCGTTAAGCAGGTCTTTTTGTTTTCTCCAGATATTTGACTGATTTGTAATCCTGTGCTACTTTTTTTTACCCTCACCGCTGTAACCCACCGTGTTCTCGCCGTGAACCCAACAGGTTCCTGATTTGTTCTTCTGAAACCAGATTAACTGCCTTTGCAGAACAGCTGAACACGACCGTGGCAGCTGCTACCTGGGAAAGGTGGGCAATTCCAAACTGTACTCACCTGCCAGATCATTCGTAGTCATTACAGTTGTAACTATTCTTGCTGTAAATTAAATGAATTCTGATTAGTGGACTAGATATAACATGTTTATACCTTGAAATATCTGTTTTTCAATGGAGGATAATCTTGCATGAAATCACTGACATAATTACAACTTTTATATCTACATCTATTTATCTCACTACACTGGATGTGGTCAGAGTTTAGTGCTTATCTTTCTGTTCAGCTCCCACTTTCAGTAGTTGATGTTGAGCTACACCAACAATCAAGCTGGCATGACTTAACCATTGTAAATGTTCACATGCTTTCAGGCTTCTGCAAATATGAGGAATTCAGCTTTCCCTCCCACAGCAAATCTAAACATTAATTATTTCACATTTGCAGCAGACTAAAACCATTTACAAAGTTTATGGCCTTCAGCAGTCAGACCACAACTTCCAATTATTGACTTAAAAACATTTGTTTCATGGGGAAAAGTGATCCAGTATCACTGTTTTATAGTAAAAACATTTTCAGCAATTTTTGTGAATATGACAAAGGCACATCTGACAAATAGCTGCAGAAGAACTGTTCATGCAGACGGATAGGTAATGAGCTCATGAACTGTACACATCACTGTTCTTGGTACATTCCTAAATTCTCCTGTTGAGAAATGTATTGCCATGTAGTCATAGAGTTAAAGCCATTTAGAATTAAGTGTGTTTTTATTTGTAGGTGACTTTCAGAATTAGTGTTGTCTGACTGCCTAACTACAAAATTTAGCACCTGTTCGTGCTGGACTAGTAGCAATTTTATTAAATCCTAGAATACTGAAATATTTTCTTCTTACAGTTGAAATAACTTGAGTGTCTTCATCAGGTTCCCTTGACCATATTTGCAAGTTTTTTAAGTCAGTGTCGTCGTGACTGAGCTGGTGACACTGATAAAACTTTATTTCAAGAGACTGTGTGGTATCCGAGTCTCAGAAGTCAGCACTAAGGAAAATACATTAGGCAAGATTTTTACCCACTATGAACTTGCTGAAAAAGGCATTAGGAGGAGATAGGACTTTAAAAAACGAAACCCCGGTGCTTTGCACCGAGTTGCCCATCGCTTACTTGCGCAGGTGTATGCAGACATGCTCCAGGTCAAGGCGCTCACTTGTCCAGAATCTTTGGTCTGCCAGAGACACCGCAGCTGAGCCAGCTTACTGGCCGCGCTGATCAGCGTGCACAAGTTCTGAAAAGCAGGGAAAAAAGAGGAAGCAGCTCTGCCTCTGCCACTGTATTATCCACATGTTTAGCTTATGGCTCTTAGTATGTCCCTTACCAAAAACCAAGACTTGCTTTTTCATTTAGAATAAACAAAAACACAAGTTTTCAGTATTTTGCAACCCAAGCATTTCAGCTTCTTACCAAGGAACCGTGAAGCAAAAAACTTAAAGCTGCCAGAAGCAAGGACCTGATTTTTGAGGGACTGCCCAGGAAGAAGCTCGGAGAGCACAATTGCTACTGCTGTTGGCAAATGCTTGATAGAGGCAAATACAGTAAGAAGGAAAGAAATAAAAAAGTGTCTCAACCTGCTACATAAAACTGTTTATGAAACAGTTACGAAAGGCAGCTAAAATGAGACTGATGTAGTCTAAACAGCACGGTTGATTCAGACCATCTGTTACCATTATGTCTGGCAAACAAAACCATAAAAGAATGAGAAAACTGACAAGAATGTGTGGAAAATGAGTCAAATTAGTGGGAAAAAAGTAATGAAAGGAACAGACTATTCACAGTCATCCTTTTAAGCACGATTTTGCAAAGGCTGCAGGTAGATGGCACCTCCACATGGGTCTCTGTGGTATGCCCGGATTTCCCATGCAAGTAAGGATCAGTGTTAGGCTTAGAAGCTTTCATCCCCATTTATATCATCTTTTGCAACTCCAGCTCATCTCAATTATATTTTAATTTTCTCTCTTCTGATAAAAAGGACAAAGACCATCTTTAACCTATGTAGGGCATTTTCAGTTTATATTTTTCTTGCAAAATTCTTGGACTAAAGGGAAAATAGTTCTTGTGAAATATTTAATGTTCCCTATTTCAAATGCTTTGACTGATGCTCTGTTCTTTTCCTCTTGTGTCAAAGGTTCATTAATGGGGATTATGACATTAGGACTAAAGAAGTAATCTTTTTCAACATCTTAAACATTCACTGGTTTTAATTAAGGGATCACAGTTAAAAACTTTACCTCAGAACATTGTTTTTTTCAGAGTCTCTATTGCCAGTGCTGAGTATGTGCCAGGTACTGAGAGAAGCGAAACAGCTCTATCTGAAATCTGGGGTTGTTCTGAAAGCTAACTCACATGATTAATTCTTCCACAGACAAGTACAGGAGAGGTTTCAGTGACATCCAGAAAAAAGAGTTATTTCATATGTGGACCTAATTTCACAGAATCGTGCAGCACTTACCATGGCCAGGTCTATTATCCACTTCCGCAGTGTTAGCATGTACCAGCCCCCCCAAAATCTTACATTATGTTAAGTTTCACAGCACTGAAATTTCTAGGATAGTGTAGCTCTTGAAACTGCCTGGGGAATTAGATTTTTTTTTAAACATCTGGAAATAATTTTATTGAAACTTTATAGCAGACTATGCAATCTAGAGAAAATATATTAAGCACTGGTTGAAACACTAAGTGTTCCTGTTTTTCACACTGTCTTTGGTAGAACAGTGCCTGGAGTTTCTCAAGAGCTGTTCCAAAGCACAAGACTTGAGATTTAACTCCAAATCATATTACAAACAAACAGACAAATCACAAAAAGAACAAAATACACTGCTGTGTTCATCATAGCAAGTACAGTCTGCATAGGTAGGAATCAAAGGAAAAAGATTTGTCACTTCCACCCTGCATCTCTAGCAAAGATGTAAATTAAGAACCAGTCTTACTCCTTGTCAGTTGTGAGCCTTTTAAAGCATAGCTCCATACAAAGCTTACTTCTTGTAGAGATTTTACTGTGACCCCAGAAATCAGCATGTGGATGTGGAATGCATGCTGAGGGGTGGCCAAAGATGACTTACAATGGTAGCACAAAACAAAAGATGACATAGCTGCTATGCAATGATCTACCAAATAAGCTACATAAACCAAAAATTCGTATTTCAAAGGATACGTGACTGCATAGAACAAAGCTTGTTTCATGTTTCCACTGAAACGCAGAATAAACAAAAGCAGAATGACATCTGAAATAAATAAAAGATCGCTTGTCAGAGAAGGGAGAGAAGCGGCCCAAATGCTCTCCTACACAGTTCCACTGGGCACCATGTCTACGGAAACTGGTTTCTTACAGGTTTTGTCTCTCAAATTTGGTTGATGTCCAAAACACTGCAAGCTCCAAAATAAAGCTTCACGTAGAGCCTGGAGTGTTTATAATGTTTCTCTCCCACGTAGAGTCACTGGATAAAGGATGAGCTTACACTGCAACTCTACCATGTGTGTATTAATTAGCTCTTTCTCTTCTACCTGACCATCTGTTTTCATAAAATTTCTAAGAATTCAATTATATTTGAGATGTTCATTCCCTCTTCTCCCTGACTCCAGCTAGAGTTGGTCACTGGATTCACATCGCTGCAGTGAGGCACTGTACCTACACAGAGGCTTGATGTGCTAAATGAGCCTCATTTTATTTCCAAAACATGGCTTAAAAAAATTACCTTGTGCAATGATGATGGGATATTCCAGGTATGTCTGCAGAGGGTAACCATAATAGAGCTGGTACCTCAGAAACACAAGGAAGCTGAACAGAAAGACACAAAACAGCGTGACTGCACGAAGGGACAGGGCAGCTCCTTACAACTTCTCTTTTACTGTTTTGGTTGTCCCAAAAGGCTCTAGAAAGGCGTAGCCCCTGCTGTCAAACTGATCAGACAAATACAAAGTGCAAGCCTGCTAAGTCTGCAGTCTAGTCTGTTCCCCTCAAATAGAATAAGGTGTAGAGAACTGCCCACACTTCTTGTCAGTCTTTATGTCACAGTGCAAAAGGCATAATTTTATTCATTACAACTGATAAGAAAGCAATAAAGGCTTCCAGACCTAGAAGCTACCTTCTCTTTGCTACCTTGGCACCTCTGGGATAAGTCTGATTTCTTTAAGCAAGTTTTATAGGACTAGAAAACATATTCCAAGCTGCCTCGGCTACAGTGGTAGAAGATTGTCCAGTGTGGCTGTACTGGTCAGACTGAGAGTTGCGCACCCAACAACAGCAATTCTCCTTCCTGGCATTCCAGTATATAGTATTAAAAGGAACTGAACTTTTGTTTTATTTTTCTTTACTTTAGTTCACCTACTCTGAGGTGTATTAAGGGTAAACAGCAACAACAGGGGTTCAGTGCCATGGAGAAATTTGGGCAGTGAACAGCCACAGCAGAGACCAAGGGATCCTGCACAGACCTGGGTCAACAGCTGTGCCCCTCAGGGAAAATGAGGCTCAGGCCCATTCAGAAAGGACATGCCATTTTTGTGAGGTCATTTTTCCAAATATAAAGCCCTTTCTAAGCTTGATGTGGAGAGCTAGCAGCCATCCAGCTGGCTGTTCTGGCCACCCCCATCCCCAGGTTTGGCAAACATAAGGTTTTTCAAGGTATTTTCTCTCACATGCCAGTACTCATATTTAAATTTGCATACATGCTGTTTATTTATTTTTCATTCCATACAATCCTCTTTAAGCAAGATTTAGTAAGCATAGACCATGTAAGCTTATTACAGACTAACAAATCTTCGGTGTTTAACATGGCTTGTAATTTTCTTAAAGAATGATTATGTTTTACCTATTTGGGTGAGAGAAGCCTGTCTAACTGGTACAATTACCTGCACAACAGGGCACACGGACCATTTAATAACCTAAATAAATGGCTTAAATCCAACACTAGGTGTTGTCTCCAACTTCATGGGTGGGCCAGGTTGGTTTTGGGCAAATTAAAAAAGCTGAATTTCCCTTTAACCAACAGTGCGGAAATGCTTTAAAATAGGAAATTTCTCCTCCAAAGAGTTTGTTCGCCCAGTGAAGGCAGGACGCAGTACCCGCACATGACAGGCGTAGGAAGAGCCACCAGCCTCCGCGGAGGCTGACTCACGTTAGAAAAAGCAGCAGTTTTAACACCGAAGAGAGCAAGGAGACCTCGCCGCCCCTTTCAAACATCCACTTCACACATTGTCACGCGTGACCAGAACTGGGAAAGATCTCCACGTTAATTGCCGCAGCAAACCGCC